>NC_133532.1:94036416-94342552 GCF_048544455.1 Silene latifolia | reverse complement strand
ATTCTTTAGGAGATGATTGATATCTCGCACAAACGCATACGCTAAACAAAATATCGGGTCTACTTGCGGTCAAATATAACAGTGACCCAATCATTCCACGGTAAGTAGTTTCATCATCTGATTTACCGTCTTCATCTAATGTCAATTTCTTGTTCTCGACCATTGGAGTAGGCATAGCATGGGAATTTTCCATTCCGAATTTTCGAATTAATTCCTTGATATACTTCTGTTGATGAATCTTAATGCCTTCATCGGTTTGTTGTATTTGTAGACCTAGAAAGAATTTCAATTCTCCCATCATACTCATCTCGAACTCGGAGGTCATCAACTCAGAAAAATACTTACATAGGTTTCGGTTGGTCGATCCAAAGATAATGTCATCGACGTATATTTGAACAACCAAAAGGTCAGAACCCTCAGATTTTAGAAATAGGGTTTTATCAACAGATCCTCTACTGAATCCACTGTTAAGTAAAAGCTTGGATAGTCTGTCGTACCATGCCCTAGGTGCTTGTTTCAATCCGTATAGGGCTTTATCCAACTTGAAGACGTGATCTTCAAATTTGCTATTCTTAAATCCGGGGGGTTGTTCAACGAAGACTTCCTCCTGTAGATATCCATTTAGAAATGCTGTCTTGACATCCATCTGGAAGAGCTTCATTCCCTTATGTGCTGCGAATGCTATCTTTGTCTAATAGCTTCAAGACGAGCAACAGGTGCGAAAGTCTCATCATAATCTATTCCTTCTTGTTGATTTTAACCTTGGACCACCAATCTTGCTTTGTTTCTGATAATTACTCCGGCATCATCTAGTTTGTTCCTAAAGATCCACCTTGTTCCAATAACAGATCGATCCTTTGGTCTAAGAACTAAATGCCAAACCTTTTTTCGTTCGAACTGTTGTAGCTTTTCCTGCATAGATACAATCCAATCTGATTCTGTAAGAGCTTCATTTATATTTGTTGGTTCGATCATGGATAGAAAAGAGTAGAAAGAGCAGAAGTTATTCAAGGAACGTCCAGTCTGAACACCCTTCTTAATATTCCATAGAATATTGTCCATGGGGTGTAAGCTCTTGTATTTGTACTTTGTTGAAGTACTTGGTTCTTCATCGTTATTTGAGCTTGTCCCAACTTCATTTGGATTGGAATTGGAGGAAGTTCCTCCTGAATCCAATCCGGGTGTTGTATTAGAGCCGTTTATAACTTCGGACTCTACACCTTGATTTGGATCCCATGTTATAGTAACATCACCTATAACATTAGTTTGGGAATCATTATTTTGAGTCAATGTTATAGTATCATCAACTATAACTTTGGTTTTCTCCTTTTTATCTTTTGAAGAATGATCAAGTTCATCACTTATTCCTTCTATCTCATTGTCCTCCAATTCCAATTCCGGGGGATCCTCTCTTGAAAGACGAAAGTTGGGTTCATCCAAGTCTTCTTCCTTATCCTGTAAAGGCTTATCAAACACGTTTCATCAAAAATAACGTGGACACTTTCTTCAATACAAAGAGTTCTCTTATTGAAGACTTTGTACGCCTTGCTATGATCTGAGTATCCTATGAAAATCGCCTCATCACTCCTAGGGTCGAACTTACTTAACCGGTTTTTACCGTTATTGTGAACAAAACATTTACTCCCAAAGCAACGAAGATGGGAGATATTAGGTTTTCGACCCCTAAGGAGTTCGCAGGGGGTTTTCTTAAGAATAGGTCGGATCATAGCACGATTATGGATGTAGCAAGAAGTACTAATGGCTTCAGCCCAAAAGTTACGAGGTAAACCACTACATAAAAGCATTGTACGAGCCATATCTTCCAAAGTTCTATTCATACGTTCAACGACACCGTTTTGTTGAGGAGTTCTTGGTGCAGAAAAGTTATGCCCTACACCATTAACTCTACAATATTCTATGAAGGCTTGATTGTCAAACTCGGTGCCATGATCCGTACGAATATATACAAGATTTGTCTTATATTTGTTTTGAAAACGTTTCATAAGACAATCAAATTCATCAAACGTTTCGTCTTTTGAATGAAGAAAGATAGGTCATACATACCTTGAGTAATCATCTACAAGAACGAAGACGTACCTGAATCCTCCTCTACTCCTTACCTTCATGGGTCCACATAAATCCATGTGTACTAACTCCAAGGCTTGATTTGTGCTTACTACTCTTATAGGTTTGAACGATGATCTTACTTGTTTGCACCTGGCACACGTATCACACATCTTTTCTTGGTCGAACTTGATTTTAGGTAACCCTTCAACTAAGTCCCACTTCTTGAGTTTGTTCAAAGTTAGTGAGCTAATGTGACCAAACCTTTTATGCCACAAAAAGGGATCATCAAGAGTAACTTTTATGCATGAAAAAGAGTTAGTAGGAACAGCATTCAAATCTACCATATAAACATTTCTTTTCCTGTGGCCTTCAAGAATAACATTGCGAGTTCCTTCGATTATAATGCGACAACTATCAGTATGGAAAACGACTTTGTTACCTTTGTCGCATAGTTGAGATATGCTTAGCAAGTTATGTTTTAGACCGTCTACGAGATAAACGTCACTAATCGCGTGAGACTTAGAAATTCCGATTTTGCGAACGCCGATTACCTTTCCCTTTTTGTTGTCCCCGAACGTCACTTTTCCTCCGTTGAAGGGCTTGAGTGAAAGAAACAGATTCTTATCTCCAGTTATGTGTCTTGAACATCCACTATCAAGATACCATTGATTGTTCTCTTTTACTACTTCCTGCAGAAGGGATTAGATACAGTTTTTAGGTACCCAAGCTAAGTTGGGTCCCTTATGACTAGTTACTCTATATACTAAATCCTTTCGAACCCAAACTTGTCTAATGACCGTTTTTCTAACTCTTGGGTTATTTTGCTTGGGAGGAGTTCAAGGTTTAGGGTTTTCTCTCGGTTTACGAATATCTCTGGGTCTATCTTGACTGTTTCCCTTGTGAACAGGTTTACTAGGTTTAGGTTGACAAGGATTTTGTGAAGTGCTAGATTTCTTGGTGTAGTCGAAGGCCATGTCATAGAACCAACGAAATTTATTGTTCCTTACTTCGTTAGGTTCATTTATGGGGGCTTCATCATCCTCGACAACTGTGTCAACAGTTTTAGCATGGTCGCCATTTTTTCGTATATCATGAGCCTTTTTGACACAATTGTTTTGGATGTGACCCGTATGACCACAGTAAATGCAAATCAGATATTCAGGAAGATCAACATACTTCTTTTTTCTGAAATCAAAATCCGAAGGTGTTGATTTGCATTTAGAGTGATCTCTACGGCTGTAGCACTCATGTCCTAACCCCATCTTCATATTATTATCAGATTGTTCGGTTAGGAAGTTTAGGACTTTTGTGCTACCTTCCCACTTATCATGGACTTTTCTAGCATGTAGAAGTAGGTTTTTTAGGGTCTTAATTTCCTCTTGACATTTCGTGTGATCTACATCATTATCTTTCTTAAAGTTATCACGAAAGTCTTGGAATCGTTTGTTAAGAAGGAATACAACATCGGAATGTTGTTTCTTAACATTGTTCCTATTGGTCTTAGATTCCTTTAATTGCTTTGAAAGGGAATCTATCTCTTTCTTTTGGTCTAAGATCACTGCTTCATCAGATGTGACCTTAGTTTCCAAAAGTTCTTTGGCTTTTCTAAGTTCTAAAGTTATAACTTCATTAGCTATAACTTTGGCTTGAAGGTGCTTGATGTTAAACTTTAGGTCTGAAGTTATAACTTCATTAGCTATAACTTTGGACTCTAATTCCTTCTTTTCAGCCATAGTAGAATCTAACGTTGTTGCTTTCTCAGCTATAACCTTAGATTTTAACTTCTTAGCTTTGGCCTTCAGAGTATGATTCTGTTCTGCAATTTCGAGAATCTATTCCTTTATATCTTTTAGCTCCAAGTCCTGTTCGTGACACTTATCGAGAGATTGTTCAAAGAATTTAATTAAAGCACTTTTAGACAATTACCTAACGCGTTTTTTAAGCTCAAGATAACTTACCTCTTCATCGTCATCTTCGTCTGATTCTCCAAGAAAGCAATAATTTGAGTGTGAGTTTATGCTTTCATCATTGCTGTCAGAGATTAGGTCAAGACTAACACTGCTGAGACAAAGGTTGGCTACTTCGTCGTCTTCAGATCCCTCGTCATCTTCTGAGTCAAGGTCTCCCCAACACGAAGCCATCATAACCTGTTTGAATTCTCTCTTTGTCTTATCATGTTTTGTCTTGTCCTTGATCTTCTCCCATGTTGGACAATCCTAGATCATGTGATCAGATTCTCCACACTTGAAGCAACCTCTGTTTGCGAAAGATGACTTTGATTCTGTAAACTTTTTGTTGTATGACTTGTTGTTGTTGTTGTACGATGATTTTGTTTGTTTGTTTCGAAATATCTTATTTTTGAAACGGCGTGTAAGCAGAACAATTTCATCTTCTAGTTCAGAATCAACTTCTTCGCTGTTTAAGGCCATACTCTTATTACGGCTTGGTTCAGCGTCATCTTTGTTAAGAGTAAATTCATGGGCCATGAGAGCACCGATGAGTTCTTGATAGGATAGGTTTTCAAGATCTCCTGATTTCTCCATTGCAGTGACTTTAGCACGCCACTTCTTAGTCAGGCTCCTAAGAACCTTTCTAGAAATGTCCTCAGTTCTGAATTTCCTACCTAAGTTTTTCAGTTCGTTTATGATGCTTGAAAACCTTGCGGACATACTATCTAGGGACTCATTAGGCTCCATAATGAATAGCTCATATTTTTGCATAAGCAAATCTATTCGGTGCTTCCTAACAATGGAAGTACCTTCATAAGCTAGTTCAAGCCCATCCCATATCTCCTTGGCCGTAGAACACGAAGAAAATCGATCAAACTCTGTAGAAGTCATTCCGTTTTGCAGGAGACTTATTGCTTTGGAGTTCTTTTCGGCTTTCTTGTAGTCGGCCTCGACATAGTCCTCTTCTTTCTTTTCATAGGCAGTGCCTTCCTCGGATGCTACAAGAATTTTGTGCGGTCCGTTTTGGATAATCCTCCAGCACTCCCAATCGTGACCTTTCACATAGTGAGTCATCATGTTTTTCCACAATCCATAATTCTTCCCATCAAAGACGGGACACTTGAGATATTTGGAATCCATTTATCACGTGATAGGCAGCGGAATATAAAACGATAAAATAAATAAAGATAGACAGATCAGCCTCTATGCGGTTAGGCAATCAAGAGCACGAGGCTCTGATACCAATTGAAGAGTCTATCAATCCGAAATACTCAAGAGGGGGGGGGGGGGTGAATTGAGGATTTAAAACTTTTGAAAGCTTTTTCGATTATATGAATATAATTGATTATTTAAAGTTTATTGACTAAACTTTAACTAATCAACTAATTAATGTAAAACAAAATAAACAAACGAACGAAATAGAGGAGACACACGGTTTTTGAAGTGGTTCAGTTTCACAAGTCGAAACCTACGTCCACTATTCTCGATTGATAAATTTAGTACCTTTCTACGGATTACAAATTTACTAACCCAACTCGTACAACTAACTCTAGCTGTAACTCAATGAGTACCGTTAGATACTCGAGTGACTAACTTACGCTAATAAGAAAGCACTAATGATTCTTGCAAAGGTTCACGTTAATGAACAAGTAAGAAATCAAATAAGCACTATTATCTTATAACGATAACTTAACAAATGAATATACGAGTTTAAAAACACACGACCTTTCAAAAAATAACAAAACGGTTTTCTGCTTGGAAACACACGATTTTGCTTTGTAAAAATAAGATCAATTTTTATGCTTAAGGTCTCTATTTTAAATGTTGCAAAGAGCAAAGTATTTATAGGAAGGAAAGAACAAGGCAATTCGGTTTTTAGAAACCCTAATGGCCGAATAATAGGAGATATGTTAACAAATCATATCTTCTATTATTTCTTTACTAAAAGCCTAAAAGATAATAAAGAATATTCCAAAAGATAGAATATAATCTATTCAATTATTATCTTTACTATAAATTCTAAGATATGACAAGATTTTCTATAACAAGAATATCTTTTATCATAAATAAATATATTAAGTAAGATATATAAGATATGTAAAGATATAGAATCTTTACCAAATATATCTTAGTCTACACGAGATGTCACGGCTCATATGCCTCGTGACTCGTGCAAACTCTAGCTCAATATATGGGTTGGAATTTAGGTTTTAAGAGAGGCTTTGTTGAAACCCTAATTTGTAGCATGATCCAACTCATAAGTTGACCCAAAACGACTACTAGTCAACGTTCAACAAGGAACTGAACTCCGCACTAAACCGGCTTTATCAAGTAAATACTTTTATCAAAACATTTAAAATAACCTTTAAACAATTTTAAAACATTATATGTCGTGTATAGTAAACTCAGCATCTCAATGTTATAGTAAGAGAGCTATAACATTGAGCTCTTTTACTAGTAATATTATAGCTGCAAAGCTATAACTTTACTAATTCAAGAAACTCATTCTTGGTTATCATTACGAGATAATCACCTATACTATTCTAATCTTCAAGGAGATCTTCGAGTATAGGCTACGTCATCATCCAAGCTTGATTAATCTTTAGACGGACTTTGTCTTCACATAAATCTTGAATGAATCTTCATATCGTTTGATCTTGAATTGAGGCTTGACTCTTGTAGACTTCCATCACAATTTCCTTTGTTACTTGTATTAGATAAATCGAATCTAAAAGACTTAGACAAACGATTACACGCAACAAGTATATAAATTATAAAGCACCTTGACATCATCAAAACATAAACATATATACTATATGGTTCAACAAAAGGTATGGCGGGTAGACTCTCTGGGTCCTATCTTCCAATAGCAGCTATTTCTTCAGGCAAAGGACATATATCGCCTCCAGGAAAGGCGAATACATGAAAATTAGGGTCCCAATATTCAAGACAAGCATCCAAGAAAGGTTTCACGATCTTCACTAACTTGAGACTAAAGATCGATCCCAAACTAAAAGCACCCATGTCATGTTTCTCAACATTTGTGAACTCATTCGTTCACTCCTTGAGACGGTTTTCGAAAGCGTCCATGATTTTGGATTTTTATGAAGATAAGAGAGCTTTTATGAGATAGACGGAATATAGATGGAGGAATTGTGTGAATTAAAGCTTCCCCGAGGTCTCTATTTATACTAAACGCAATTTCCTAATTTCTGTCGAGGTCTGACAAACTGGGGAAATGGCGCAGCACCTGCTGCGCCTCTTCCCCAAGCCGTTTTTCGTGATTTTTAGCTTTGGATCTTTTCTAATTTGTTTTTGGCTATAATTTCCTATTCCTATAGGTTATTATTTTGGTAATTCCGGCAAATGACCAAATTTTATATTTCTCAATTCTTTTCGGGTTCGCTTTTCGAGACGAAATCGACATTTTCGCCAAACGAGCACACTTACCCATTTTATTTTATTCTCTTTTTTAGGGGAATCATTTTATTCGTCATTTCACACTTATACATTCCTTTTTAAGTTTTTTATTTTTAGGGGTAGCCCTCCCTATTGTCCGGTCATTTTTTCTAGTCATTTTCGCTCATTTCTGGGCACTTTTTTTTTATTTTCGGTCATTTTTGCTCATTTACGGGCACTTTTTTTGCCTTTTTCTTGTTTTGCGCTAATTTAAGTCACGTAAATGTTATGTGTTCTACGTGTAAATTCTATGTAAATTTCGGCAGCATGACGGCACAAACCGTCATCTACCAAACCGGTTTTTTTAAGCTAACCTGCAGGAACAACAAGCAACCAGCAGCAAAGGCACTCAGGCCATCATATACACAACCAAAACGCAATATGTACATCAAACCCGGGGCTCTCGCCCAAAACAGGTCCGAAAAAAATCCAAAATGTACAAAGTATATACAAGACAACAACAACAAGAAGAAAACAACTACTCCTGGTCACCGCTCAGCTCAGCTACGGTCGCCTCAAGAGCAGCGATCTCAGCGTACCTGACCTCCAACTCCCTCAACAGGCGAGCTGTCTCCTCCTGTGACTGCGCCAGGTCACGCTTCAGGTCACGCTCCCTCTGCAAGTGATAAAGAAATGCCTCATTTCAATCATTTCATTCAACTATTTCAAAACAAAACGCGAGAAATTGCAACAAAATTCAAAGTAAAGAGAATGAGAGGTTCACGCCTGTCGTCCTCGGCCACCTGCAAGTGCCTCGATGGCCGTGGCCCACAGTCGGTTGGCCATCCTCCACAGCGCCACATGCTGAGACGGCGCCACCTGCATTTCAATAAACAAAAGGTTTTCAGAAAAGAACGAGTGCATTCTTATGCAATAAAAATGGCAAAAGACAGCCAAAGCTGGGGGCTTACCCTCCTCACTAAGTACTGCCACTCCTCCAGGCCAACGTCCGTCACCTCATCGCCGAAGTCGCGGATCTCTGAGACTGTCGTCATCCCCGCCGCATCAGTGTACTCAAGGGTCTCCGGGTAAGCTGGGGGCTCGGTGCTTGCCACCTCGATCTCCTACAAGTTGCAAATAGTTCTTTATTTGACGATCATTCGTCAGTTTGTCAAAACAATTCAAAAGGGAAAGTAAAATACTTACCACGATCGGCCAGTACGCCAACCTCTGGTGAACAAACATAGAGTACTCCTCACCAGGAAGGAGAAGGGCATCACCGCTAACATCCGCCAAGTCAGCCTCTCTCTCGGTGTCAGAAGGCTCCCTAAAAATCGTCCGTGGAGGATCGATAGGAACCGTGAAAGTCTCCCGAGAGCACTAACGAGTCAAACGCTCGCCCAGGTACCACACAGGTCCCATGGACGTCCTCAGCAACAACCGACTCGAGCTCCTAGGTCGAAGGACCTCAGCCACAAAGGCTGGAGCATCAGGGTAGTCCACCCAGGGTCTAGGCACCCACTAAAACAAGCAAACGAAAGGTCATTCCTATGATCGGCTCTAAACGGGAAAAGGGGGTCATTCCTATGATTGCTCCTCAATAAAGATAACAATGAAGAAAAGTAATTGAAGGTACTTACGTTGCTCAACTCCAGGGCATTCACGCCCCGTCGACAAGCATCGTAAGAAGAGCGCTGGCTCTTCCTGCGGCATACCACCCAGTCCCTCACGACCGGGTACGCCCTCGGCTCAGGCTCCGTCCTCTTGGGCGCGAAGCCCGGAAAGTAGGAGTACACCCACGCCTGCAAAACAGAGAATAATCGATAATGATCTTTCACAATTCGATAGAAATGGAAGTAATGATCTTTTATGATACGTAATGATGAAGGTTCATACCTCCAACAGCAGTCCAGGACCGACTGTAGCAGGAGAAGTCCCCTTCTCCATCAGCTCGGAACGAACCATGGTCCTCATGTAGCGAGTGAGGACCGCAAAGCCAGGAGTAACCCAGTCCCACCGACCTAGCTCACTCAAGTCAGAAAGGAACGGAAGAAGCTTCGTTGACAGTCTCTCCCCCTTGTCTCCGAGGTAAAGCGAAGACAAGAACCACCAGAGCCACGAACGGGCCCTCTGCTCCGCAGTACAAGCAGGAGGAGCCACCTTCCTCCCATCCATCATCACCGTCGCCGGGGTCCTACCCGCAAAGTAGTCTCTGACGTAAGAACTCGACACCAACCCAGGAACGCTGGTAGCACCCACTGCCAGGTTCCAGCCAATTCGCCTAATCGCCTCGGCCGAGTCCACTCTCATGGCCGTCGAAGGCCACACCAACGCCTCCTCTCCACATGGCAGACCCGAGATCATGACGTAGTCCTCCAGAGTGACCCCGACCTCTCCAAAAAGCATGTGAAAGGTCGAGGTCGTGTCCCAGTACCGACCAAGGAAGGCTCGAATCAGGCAAAGGTTAGCTCGAATCATCATCTCCTTGATCGCCCTCCACGCTCCCATCAAAGCTCCGAAGGCTCCCAGCTCGATGATGGCCTTCTCCTCCTCCGCCAGTCTCTCATAGGCCTCCATCATTGTCGTGTAGCCGGAAAAAGACCTCATGTTCCCGGCATCCTGTATCAATCCAGGTGAAATGCTATCTTTAGCACAAGACTAACGCGAAATGAAATGACAAGTGAATAAGGAAGTTAATAAGGAAATAACAAGTTTGAGACTTACCAAACTCCTCACCGTCCTGTAAGACAGGTGGCTCTCTGCCGCCCAAATGAGATGTCTACCATCCTATTTCCCTGCCCCCGCTAGCTGGCGACCACCTCGTCCAATGTTGGCCCGCCTCGGGACCTCCTCAACCTCCTCCTCAACAACCTCCTCAACTACCTCCTCTACCACCTCCTCAAGAGTGAGAGAATGGTCGAAGTCGATGTCCACGTCCATGGGAGCCCTCCCTGGCGTAGAAGGAACGTCACCTACAAAATTAGAGTAAATTAGGCCGCGCCAAATGACGACAAGCCTCGGTGAGGGTTGTTTCAAGCCCTTTAAGCCCCGAAAACAGCCTTTTCCCGCCATCTTTGGCCGTTTCTCTCGAAACCCGACCACTCATTGTTGTAATATGTGTCCTCAACAATAGTGTGATCACATGATTTAATATCATAATTAAATCTCATATTAAGAATACGAAAGGGATGATTCATTATATTGTCAACTGATCATCATTAATCGGTAATGATTGGCTAACTAGAGTTTGACATTACTGTTGTATGACGGTGGTGGTCAGTTGATCCCTTTAGGTCACACCTATAGGATGAGGCCTAAATAGATATTTAATTAATTGTATACGATACAGATTGATTAATTCCTCAATTATGGGAGTGCGATTTTACGTCTTATTGTAATATGATTAAATAAGATTTAATTTAGTAATTAAGTGTTAAGTTACTAAATTAGTTGAGGTTTTATATAAGTTTTGAGGTAGAGGTAATTGGTTATTTAAAGTTACAAAGAGTTGTAATTTTAACTAACTAGCAATTGTAGGACCCATTATATATTGATATAATAGTAGTATACTACTCAAAAGTGGAGTGTATATTATATTATTAATTATAATATTTAATTGTTAAATAATTACATTAACAATTAATTATGTAAGATAGTTAAACATATGACTTATAAGCATTTGTGGGACAAATGACAAAAGGCAAAAATGGACCTAAAAGGCTCCATATTGCCGGCCAAAGGAGAGCAATGCTCCTTTTGTTTTGTTCATTTTGGTTGAGAAGAGTGTGATAGTGACATATCACATAAGCTTTAATCATCATACTACTTACAACACCCTACCTATACTATTCAAATAAGTAAAAATAAGAGGAAAAATATTCCCCCCATGCAAGAGAGCAACCGATTTTTTGCTCTTAAATAAGAGCACTTGTTGCTCATTTTTCACTCTTGCTTTTTGCTTGTTTTTGCACTCATATTTCCTCTCATGCAAAATCCTCCAACAACTCTCAAATACTAATACTCTCCAACTATTACTAGAAGTAGTAATACTAGAAATATTAGTAATATTAAGATAGCATTTCTACTACATATCTAGTTAATATTAGTAGGAATTTTTGGGTTGAATCTTGGGTGCAACTTATTGGAGTGTCTTCTATACTTGGAGTCTTAGGAGGATCATCCATCATATTAAGCTCAAGAACAAGTGAAGGAAGGTGACCTTACTTGTGCCCATATTTTCGAACCAACCTACAATGTAAGGGACATTGTTTTTCTTATAAATCTCTTATTTTGTTATGCATGCACTAGATCTTAAGAACAAATAATTAAGAAGTTAATTAGTTCACTATTAGAGGAGTCTAATAATAGGTATATGAAGCTAACAAGTAGTATCAGAGCATAGGGTGTTGCATGCATAATCGGTTATTATTTTTCCGACTTAAAATGTTAACATATAAAACTAAAAATTTGAGTTTTATGAAGATAAAGCCACGAAAATTTTTGCATGATATATATTCTGGTACTAAAATGGTTTTAGGTCATTTTTATGATTTATGGAAATTTATTGCTCATTTTAATAATTTTTGGTCATTTTATTACTTTTTTATGACTAAAATGGGAATTAAAATGCTAAAAATAGTTAATCTAAGTCTCTGATTTTGAAAATTTTATATGACGTCACATGTTTATTTTAAAAATTGTGTGTAAAATCTCGTATTAATTGGATTAATATTGCATGATTTATGATTTTTATGAGATAAATATGGATTAAAAGTGGTAAAATGATTAAAAATAGTTAAATTTCGAATTAGGCCATGAGATTTTAATATGTTGTCACATGCATGATTTACAGAGTGTATGTAAATTTCAAGATAGAATGATCTCTTTTAGCATGATTATGAAGTTTTAGAATAAAAATGGCATAAATAGTCACTATTTTAGCATAAATAGCTAAAACGAATTGCATGGCATGAGAAAATTATTTTAGGTTGCATAAATATTCCACTAATTGATGAGTCATAATTATATACATATTTATGTCTCCCCTTAATTGCTTTTGATATGATTTCGTGCTAAATTATGTTAATTACATGCCTTTTATGTTAGAATGTCGATACTTCCGCTTTTTGATGTTTAATGCAGGAATGATGCATTTGAGAATCAAATGAATGAAATGGGAATCACGGAGTGGGTATGAAGAGATAAACGAAGCATGGCACGAGAATCCATAAGAATGAAGGAAGAGAAGTTAAGAAGAAAACACGAAGAAAAGAGCTTCTTATTACAAGTGCCTACTTTGAAGAGCCATATCTCGAATTATACAACAGATTTTCAAGTTCTTCCAACTAGAGGTGAAATCGTATCTTCTTAGCTTTCCAACGCTGCGAGAATCGCTTATTTCTGAAAAGTAACGAAGAAATGGCGGCCGTTTGAAGTTTAGTGCGCGAAGCAGGAAATTGGTGCCTCGATCGAGTACAGTGAGGCTCGATCGAGGAACTTCATGCTCGATCGAGTACACCTTGGGCTCGATCGAGGAACCAACCTAATCAATAAACTTTGCAATGTCGAGAGTTGGGGTATCTGGGAAATTGGTGCCTCGATCGAGTGCACCTAGGCTCGATCGAGGAACCATTTGTTTTCATAATATTCCGCAAATTTCCTTAAGTTGGTTATGACTACTATAAATACCAAAACTCGTACTCTAGGTTATTTTATGCTTTATTTTCGGTAGGTTTAGTATAGCTACCTTAGAAAACTCTCTCAAATACTTAGTTTAGTTTAATTATTGTTCGGATCTATTGCCTTTAATTACGGTATTGTTCTAATCTTTCTTCAATTATTATTTCAATTACTTATTCATCGTTATTATTGTTCATCATATTTTTCATTACTATTATTGTTGTTATTGCTTTAGTCATGAGTAGCTAAATTCCTCATCTAGGATGAAGGGGATCTAGGTTAATTAAAAAGGGGAAATTGATTATTTGCTAGTGAAATTGTTTAAGTTGTCGTTTGATTATTGTTCTTATTCTAGTTAATTAACTTAGGCCTGAGTGGTTAATTAGTGTAGCGAATTAATACTTTCACCGACCGGATTAGAGTTAATATAGGCTGCGATAATCAAATAGATTGTATCTAATTATAGCGACCGCATGTTAGAATCGATCTAAGGGGCATAATAGAGTCGACCGATCTTATGACCTTAGACAGCTTGGTAGATCTAGCAATTGATTAATAGACCCCATATAATTGACCTAGTGAACCGGAAATCCTAGACTTTTAATATCATTGTTTAAACCTCTTCTTATTACTCGCAATTAGTCGGTTAGATAACAAACAAAACAAACCCCATAAAACGGTTACCTTTAGACAATTTAAATATTTACAGACTAAACTATTACCGCCTCCCCGTGGATTCGATACATGTCTTACCACTAGCTATTCTTGTTAGTTTTGAGATAGTTTTACTTTGATTTAGTAATATGACTTTAACCTTATCACTACTCATATCTAAGGTTGTAAAATTGATTGGATTAATTTTTAGATACTTTAGATGTTTTATGAGATAAAACCGATAAAATGCAACTATATTTTCTCAAAATTAATTCAAAAATTTTAACCTTGATTTTTGACATTATGAGTGTCATGGAAATATTCCAGAATGTTAAAAAATTTAAAATTCAAATTTTGAAAATATTGTAATTTAATTTGGATTTATTTAATATAAATGATGATTTTAAGGTCAAATATGAGCATAAAAATTAAATCAAGTTGAATTATTGTCAAAAATTGAGTGATGACTAATTTTTGAGTCCTCAGAGTGTTAGGATTATTAACTTGAACTTAGATGTGATTTAAGTGTTAATTTGTGATTTTAAGAAATTATTATCACACAATTCCATAAAATCGGGTTATATATACGATATAAGTTAAATAGGGCGATTTGGCACATAATTTGGCATGATAGATACATATTATAATGCTGCATATTTTAATTGTTGAATGTCTTTTATTTATATAATTTTTGAATTATGTAAATTTGTCTTAGTATGGCCTTAGTTTTAATCGATATTACCCGTAATGAAAGAGAATATTGATTCGGTTGTAATTTAATGTGATCTCGTATCACTTTTATTTTTACTAGTTTTTCCATTTGACAAATGTATAATAGGAATAGCTTTGTATTTTTATTATTATTTGTAATTATGGAGTATCTTCAAAGACGGTGCCATTCGGAAAGATGATCTGACGAAGACGGAGTTCTTGGAAGGCGCACCACTTGAAGATTCAAGGGACCAAAGGAGTTGGTTTCCGAATATGTAATAGATTATTTGATTTTCTATTTTTAGGAAGGCCATACTAGGAATTTATTATTATTGCTTTGCATTTCTTTTAATATGTTACATGCATTGCCAAATCGCCATAAACAACAACATGCATATCATATCGAGTCATCGACCGTGTCAATTACAATTACCGTAGTTCACCGCTTTAGTTCACTTAAAACGTGATAGATAATAAATTGACAAGACCTCTCACTTTTAATAATTGAGAATTAGCCTTACCAAATAGTAGAAACCATGAATCCCAATTTTATAAGGAAGTAGATTCGGCTCACCGGGGTACTAAACTTGTTACGTTGGGTAAGTGGGTAATAAAATGTTATTACATCGAAATTTGGATTGAGCTCAACGGAAGTATTCGTGACCGTAGTCGCATGTGTTCTGGACTAAAGATGAAAATTAGAGTAATTTTTATCGACCGAGAGTTCTAGAAGTAGAATCGATTAAGAGGTTAATCGACCGAGTTATATTAATAAGGGATGACTCGGCTAACCGTACCCGTATTAATATGAATTTGGATCTCGGAATCATTTATGATAATTGGGTAGAGGTCACTATATAAATGTTATAACTTGTTTAAAATGTTTACAAGTTTTATTAAAATGACAAATGTTAATACTTCCCTTACCTCCATGTTTGTAGTTTATATATATCGCAATGGATCCTACACATGCAACAACACCAATTACCATTGAGTCTTGTCATAACTTGTTTGACGAAATTTGCTCTAACAACAATCTCGATACTACTAGAGAGCCTCATTTTGGGATCGGTTTCGATGGAAACCTTAATTTCATCACTTCCTCCATACCTCCTACTATAACTAGATCCTTTGTGAATGTGTCTCGGGTAGACCATATCACTAAAACTATGGGATCCTTATCTTTGGAAGAGAGAGATGCTGAAGCTAGTGGGAGTCCTAGCAAGCAAGTTCTTGAAACAAAAGGGAAATGGTTCAAAAGGAAGGGAAAGAAAGGTAGAAAATTCAACAATGGTAACAAGATGGCTAGTGGGACTACCAGAGGAGCCAAAGTTGATGATGAATGCCATTATTGTCATGGCATGGGACATTGGATGAGGAATTGCCCCATATATTTGGGAAATATAAGGGATGGACTTGTTATTCCACTTGGTAAAATTCCTTCTGAAATTTATGTTATTGATGTAAATTTCACTTCCACCACAACATGGGTATTAGATACTGGTTGCGGTTCTCACCTTTGTAATCATTTACAGGGGCTAAGAAACGTGGAAAAGCTGAGCAAGGGCGATGTTGATCTCCAACTTGGGAATGGAGCTAGGGTAGCGGCCACATCCAAGGGTACTTATGTACTTGTTCTAGCAAATGGATTTGAGTTGTATTTACATAATTGTTTTTATGTACCTTCTCTTTCTAAGAACATTATTTCATTTGCTATGTTAGACATAGAGGGCTTTAATTTTGCCATTAAAAACAATTGTTGTATTATTTCTAGAAATGACTTGGTCATAGGCCGAGACTCTTCTATTAATGGCATTTATGTTCTAGAGACTTTAAATCCAAAGAATGACTTCTATAATATACAAACCAAGAGACTCAAATCAAGTGATCCAAATGAATCGTACATTTGGCATTGTCGATTAGGTCATATTAATGAGAATCGCATTAAAAGATTAGTTTCTACTAATATTACTAAACCATTTGATTTCCAATCTTATGGTATATGCGAATCTTGCCTCCTAGGCAAAATGACTCGAAAACCTTTTAGTGGTAAAGGGACACGAGCTAGTGAACTTTTGGGCCTTATACATACCGATGTGTGTGGACCAATGAGTGTCACCGCTAGGGGTAATTATGACTACTTCATTACCTTCACCGATGATTTAAGTAGATATGGGTATATCTACTTAATGAAGTATAAGAGTGAAGCTTTTGAGAAATTTAAAGAATTTTAAAATGAAGTAGAAAACCAATTGACCAAGAAGATAAAGGCACTACGATCGGATCGTGGTGGAGAGTATCTTAGTAATGAATTTGATTCACACTTGAAAGATTGTGGCATTGTGTCACAACTCACTCCACCCGGTACACCACAACTTAATGGTGTTGCCGAGAGGAGAAATTGAACCCTACTAGATATGGTTCGATCTATAATGAGTCTAACCGAGTTACCCAACTCGTTTTGGGGTTTTGCAATCCAAACCGCAATCAAATCATTGAACAATAGTCCATCAAAAGCAACCAAAAAGACACCATATGAGATGTGGAAAGGAAGGGTTCCTAATATATCCTACATGAAGATTTGGGGATGTGATGCTTACATCAAGGTAAAGACCGACAACAAGCTAGCCCCGCGATCCGAAAAATGCATCTTTGTAGGTTACCCTACTACCTCCCGAGGCTATTACTTCTACAAACCTCATGAAAACAAAGTGTTTGTGTCTAGTGAGGCTGTCTTCTTAGAAAGTGATTTTATTTCTAAGAGACAGAGTGGGAGAAATTTTGAACTTAATGAAGTTCAGGAGACACAACCCGAAATAGAGACACATGAAGAAGTACGTGAAGACGTTCCTTCGTTGTCTAATTCGGTAGTTATTCCTCAATTGACGAGGTCGAGTCGAGAAACTCGCCATCCTGATAGATACGTGGGACTTATCCAAGAGGATGGGAGTCTTGATGTGTTGCTTCTAGAAAGCGACGAACCCGCCACCTACAAAGCTGCAATCTCTAGTCCTAATTGAGCGTTATGGCTTGAAGCTATGAATCCGAAATTAGTTCTATGCATGAAAATCAAGTTTGGAACTTGGTGGATTTGCCTAAAAGAGTGAGACCTCTTCAATGAAAATGGATCTTCAAAGTAAAGAATGGCATAGAAGGACATGATGATGTCTACAAGGCTAGGCTAGTAGCAAAGGGTTTTACCGAAGTTTAGGGTCTTCACTATGATGAAACCTTTGCCCCTGTAGCCATGCTAAGATCCATTCGGATATTGTTAGCGATTACCGCATTTCATGACTATGAAATATGGCAAATGGATGTAAAGACCGCTTTTCTAAATGGGCATTTAGAAGAAGAGGTGTACATGATACAACCTGAAGGTTTTGTAGATCCTATAAATCCTAACAAAGTGTGCAAGCTTAAGAGATCCATTTATGGTCTTAAGCAAGCATCTAGAAGCTGGAATCATTGATTCAATCATGTTATAAGAGAAAATGGTTTTACTCGAAGTGTTGAGGAACCAAGTTTATACATGAAGTTCAGTGGGAGCAATGTTGTGTTCCTAATATTGTATGTGGATGACATACTACTATTGGAAATGACATTCCAATGTTATCCTCCGTCAAGGAGTATTTGGGAAATTATTTCCAATGAAGGATTTAGGAGAAGCACAACGCATATTAGGGATCCGGATCTATAGAGATAGACCCGAAAGGATATTGGCATTGAGTCAAGAATCTTATATTGAGAAGGTTCTTCGACGCTTCATCATGTATAATTCTAAGAGAGGCTTAATTCCTATGGGTAGTGGAATCATTTTGAGCAAGTCTCAATCCCCCTCCAAACCCGAAGATGTTGAACGCATGAAGTTGATTCCTTATGCTTCCGCTGTTGGATCAATCATGTATGCCATGATATTCACTCGTCCGAATGTCTCATATACTTTAAGCATGACTACTAGATATCAAGAGAATCCAGGTGAGAGTCACTGGATATCAGTTAAGAATATCCTTAAGTACTTGCGAAGGACTAAGGATTCTATCTTAGTGTTTGGAGGTGACTCCGAGCTATGTGTTAAGGGTTACACAGACTCGAGTTTTCAAATAGATAGAGATGATATGAAATCCCAGGCTGGATTTATATACATGCTCAATGGTGGTGCCGTAAGCTGGAGAAGCTTCAAGGAAGCTGTGATTGCGGATTCTACTACGGAGGCTGAGTACGTTGCAGCATCAGATGCTGCCAATGAAGCCGTGTGGATTAGGCAATTTTTGGAGGGGCTAAGGGTAGTTCTCACCGCCAAAGATCCTATCACGATCTTCTGTGACAATAGTGGGGCAATATTTCAAGCTAAAGAGCTCAAGTCTAGCAACAAGTCTAGACACGTACTTAGAAAATTTCATGTAATTAAGGATTTCATTGAAAGAAAGGAAGTAGCGATTTGTAAGGTTGGAACGGATGACAACATAGCTGATCTTTTGACCAAACCTTTATCGCAGGCAAAGGATGACCATCATGTTGAATCCATGGGTCTAAGGCGTATGCCAAATTTGTATTAGATTATAAGATATGAAAAGAAAAACCATTGTTTTTGGTTTATATATGATAATCGCATTTGTTGTTTGAGTTTATTTGTACAAACTCATTTATTAATTACTTTGTTGTATCCAAATGGGTTGTAGAAACAAATTGAACCCCATTAAAGTGAACTGGATTAACATGGTATTCGCTCCTAGTTACTTATATGAGGTGACGTCTCGAAGTGACTAGAGTGTGATGCGATTGATGGCAAGTTCAAGTGCCATAGAGTTATATGGGATGACTAGTCGATCACATAGGCAGACTATATGGGACACTCTGTCGGGCAGTGACCTCTTATAGAGTTCTGGTAATTCATAAAGCCTGGTCATGGCAAGAGCTGCTATAGTATTCTTATGAGTCCATTCTTTTGACTAGAGACTGTTCGCCCAAGTTGGCACAAATTTCTGATTAGCTTTGATTTATGCTCTACGACTGTCGTAAATGAGGTCAAATGGGTATATTTTGGGTTAAGATGAACTGTGGCTTAACAAAGGGAATAGTGCGATAGGAATTGTCCACCCCCTTGTGAGGGTCGTTTGAAATCTCAAGGCCACTCGAGGAGTAGTGAACTGGAAATGCGTGGCCACGCTCGGAAGGTATCTATGGTAGATAATTTCGGTCAGACAGTTACACTCCAGATCGAGGAAACCACTCAAGATATGATCATGTGCAAGTACGACATGCAAGACACCTTGCATTGAGTGGGAGATTGTAATAGGACAAGAGAATTGGTGACGCACACTTGTCTCGGACAAGTGGGAGATTGTTGGAATATGTGTCCTCAACAATAGTGCGATCACATGATTTAATATCATAATTAAATCTCATATTAAGAATACGAAAGGGATGATTCATTATATTGTCAACTGATCATCATTAATCGGTAATGATTGGCTAACTAGAGTTTAACATTACTGTCGTATGACGGTGGTGGTCAGTTGATCCCTTTAGGTCACACCTATAGGATGAGGCCCAAATAGATATGTAATTAATTGTATACGATACAGATTGATAACTCCTTAATTACGGGAGTGCGATTTTACGTCTTATTGTAATATGATTAAATAAGATTTAATTTAGTAATTAAGTGTTAAGTTACTAAATTAGTTGAGGTTTTATATAACTTTTGAGGTAGAGGTAATTTGTTATTTAAAGTTACAAACAGTTGTAATTTTAACTAACTAGCAATTGTAGGACCCATTATATATTGATATAATGGTAGTATACTAGTCAAAAGTGGAGTGTATATTATAATATTAATTGTAATATTTAATTGTTAAATGATTACATTAATAATTAATTATGTAAGATAGTTAAACATATGACTTATAAGCATTTGTGGGACAAATGACAAAAGGAAAAAATGGACCTAAAAGGCTCCATATTGCCGGCCAAAGGAGAGCAAAAGATGCTCCTTTTGTTTTGTTCATTTTGGTTGAGAAGAGTGTGATAGCGACATATCACATAAGCTTTAATCATCCTACTACTTACAACACCCTACCTATAGTATTAAAATAAGTAAAAACAATAGGAATAATATTCCCCCCATGCAAGAGAGCAACCGGTATTTTGCTCTTAAATAAGAGCACTTGTTGCTCATTTTTCACTCTTGCTTTTTGCTTGTTTTTGCACTCATATTTCCTCACATGTAAAATCCTCCAACAACTCTCAAATACTAATAATCTCCAACTATTACTAGAAATAGTAATACTAGAAATATTAGTAATATTAAGGTAACATTTCTACTACATATCTAGTTAATATTAGTAGGAATTTTTGAGTTGAATCTTGGGTGCAACTTATTTGAGTGTCTTCTATACTTGGAGTCTTAGGAGGATCATCCATCATATTAAGCTCAAGAATAAGTGAAGGAAGGTGACCTTACTTGTGCCCATATTTTCGAACCAACCTACAATGTAAGGGACATTGTTTTTCTTATAAATCTCATATTTTGTTATGCATGCACTAGATCTTAAGAACAAATAATTAAGAAGTTAATTAGTTCACTATTAGAGGAGTCTAATAATAGGTATATGAACCTAACACTCATGTGGTAAATTGGGTCATGTCAAGTCTAAGTTCAAGCCTAGTCACGGGTTTGAGTCGAAATTTCGGTAGCATTTCGCTATAATAGCGATTATGCCCTAGAGAAGTGTCCTGAAAAAGATGTCACAAATCAAAAATCCGATATGCTAGGAATTTTACCCATTACACGGGGGTTCCAGAAAACCAAATGTCATCAAAAATGGGCAATCCTAAAGGCATTTTCGAAGCAATTTTCGAAACAGCTGAGAAACTGTCTCAATTTCACTCAAATGCTCAATACTTGACGAAAATTCAAAAAGAATACATGGTTATGTTCATAACATTGCCAATTATCCATTTCTAATGTCAATTTTATAAGACAAATCCATTTAAGGGAAAAGCCCCAAATTTTCGACATTTTGGGTCGAAAAACCCTAATTTTTTCAATCAAAATCAAGCAAAATCAAGAATTAAAAGCAAGAATGTGACCTCGATTAGTCATGATTAATGGCACGATTTTATCAAGTTTTGATGGATTATGGTTGGAATTTGAGAGAGTTTGAATAAAATTTGTGTTTTGTTATTATGAAATGAAACATGGGTTTTGCGAGTTTTTACTAAGACAGGGACAAGCTCGGGAAAGGACGCAGCGCCTGCTGCGCCTCTTCTAAGAGTCGCAGCTTTTGCTGCGCCTCATCCCCAGCTCCCCTCTAGCTCAATTTTCACAAGTTCGTTACAAGTTAGTTGTTTGTGGGCCCATCTTTGGTGCGCCTCTTCTCCAACACCATATATCATATATTTGGCCTATTGGGCATTTATTTTTGTCCGGACCCATACTTTGTCAAGCAGACTGCGAACCGTCGTATTATTTTATCTCGCCTATATCCTTTCCAAGCAGACTGCGAACCGTCACAGTATTTTATCTTCAAGCAGATTGCGAACCGTCGCAGTATTTTATCTTCAAGCAGATTGCGAACCGTCGCAGTATTTCATCTTTCATCAGGACTTCGCTTGAAGCAACGAGCGGATTTCCGATGATGTTTCGACACAACTTTATCTATACTTTTTATCCATCGGGAGTTCATGACAGCCGACTGCACTTCTCGAGAGATGGAGTTTGTTTGGAAGCAGACACAAGCAGGTTCCTAGAAATGATTCAATCCAGACAGAATCATCAACATATTCCCCAATGAGAGTTCGCTTGAGACCGACGCAAGCAGATTTCCCCCAGCAGTTTCTACCAATGTCCTGCTGTCCTCAATATTATTCGTTTCGAGAAAGAAATCTCAGGTATGATTTCTTCTTATGGCTGGCGAGCTTCCTTACATAGTCTAATGGACTTTAAACGACCCTCCACGATAGTCGACAGAATCTAAAATGTTTCCGACGACAGGTCCTTAGCTCATACTCCTTGAGCCGCCTCGCGTCGCCATAGTCGTCAGGTTGTAATCTTCGATTGACCTGATGGCTATACTTTAACTTTCGCCTTGTCCAAGCCTCAGTCAAAGTGGGGGCTCTGTAGATACCTCATTTCTGCACCTCTCGCAAACCACCCGGTGATGATTGGGCCGCGTGTTTGGTACACGGAACGATTTATGACAGTTCTTAAGTTTATCGTCAAGTGATAGCTCAAATACTTGTGTCTACCCCTTGGTTTGCATCTACGCGCCGATACGGTCGTTTTGACAGAAATTAGAGTTCATTTGGAGTCCGGGTCAAAAACCGCTTCATTTTTCTAATAAACCATTTAAAATGCCGAGTTGGAATGTCCTAGAATATTCCAGATATTTTTATTTCATAAAATTAATCTTATATCTTTTGGCAAAATATATCCCGAAAATCTTATTTTAAAGAATAAGGAAGATGAGATCCACCGCAATTCCATAAAAGAAACGCGGAATTATTTCTTCCGCATGAGGAAACCACTGGGGAAAGGACGCAGCACCTACTGCGCCTCTTCGAAGGATCGCAGCAGCTGCTGCGCCTCTTCCCCATCTCTTTTCTGCGTGTCTTCAGATTTTTCCGTGATATGTTTCCAAAGTTTGGGTCATTCCATAACTCTCCATATTTTTTAGTATAAATAGGGACCTTCGTTCCACATACTTTTCACGCGAGTGTCTGCCCTTCTCTTCTTTCATTGCATTCTAAGACCGTGCTCTAAGCTTTTGACGTCTACGTGCTTGATCAATCGACCACGTAAGCTCAGGTCATTCTGAGTACCGGTCACGTTGCTGTTAGAAATCTATATCTCATTATTTAACATATTCATATATGTTACAAATTAATTTAGTCATAAAATTAATTACAAATCTTATGCATGCAAACTAAAATAAATAAGTGAAGAAATCATTTTCTCACCATATGAATTTCGGTCAAATGGGCACCAACAAGATCTCCTTCTTGTTAGTTCTTGAGCTTTCCAATATTGGATGAACATACTTGACCTCAAAATAGAAGCCCTCCAATTAGTTGCACCCAAAACTATCCCTTAATTCCACAAACTAATATGTACTAGATATTTGTAATGTGGTTTACCTTAAAATCTATTACTAATACTCATATACTACTTCTAGTATTATTAGTGTTAGATTTAAACAAATTTGATTCACAAAATGAATTTTATGAAGAACAAGAGAGAGAAGTTTTATGTTTTCTTAGAACATGAGAGAATGATAAAAATGAGGAAAAATCCTCTTACATCCTTCACCAAAACCGGTTGGACTATTGTATATGGTCCAATTTTTTTTCTTTTTCTTTTTGTCTTCACAAGACAATATGGTGTAAGGCTTTTGCATGGTCAAGTCACTATCAAGTGTCATAGACAAATGAATAAGACAAATGAACAAGACAAAATTTTTAACAAGCTAACCAATATTTCGGTTTACAAGTTGTAATATGGAGTCCATTTTATTTTTGTCAATTGTACAATTGTATGTCATGTGACATGTGACATGTCTTATGTCATGTTTTAATTTAAAATGCATATTTAACAAATTAAATAACATTTAAAAATTAAATAAATCATATTTAACAAATTGACTAGTAATTTAAAATTACTTTCTCATAAAATGGTCATTTAATTACTAGTTAGTATAATTCACAATATCTTGTAATTATAACTAACTTATCATTCTCATCTCGCGTGTTTCGCAAACACCGATTAATTTTAGTAATATAACTTCTTAAATTACTAAATAAAATCTCATTTAATCACATTATAATAAGATGTCATTTTTCGCTCTTATAATAATTTGTTCAATTTTAAGGAATCAATTAATCCGTATCGGCATACAATTAATTAACCTTTTCAATTAAGGGAATCGTCCTTTAGGTGTGACCTCAAGGGATCAACTGGTCACCGCCGTCGCACGACAGTAATGTCAAACTCTAGCCAGCCAATCATTACTGATATGTGTGGACCAGTTGACTATATATGTAATGTATCATCCCTTTCGTATTCTTGGTATGAGATTTAATAATGATATTTAAATCATGTGATCGCACTATTGTTGAGGACACATTTCCCAACAATCTCCTACTTGTCCTCGACAAGTGTGCGTCACCAATTCTCTTGTCCTATTACTATCTCCCACTCAATGCAAGGTGTCTTTCGCGTCGTACTTGCAAGTGATCATATCGAGAGTGGTTTCCTCGATCTGGAGAATAACTGATTGGCCGGAATTTATCCACCATGGATACCTTCCGAGCGTGGCCACGCATTTCCAGTTCATTACTCCTCGAGTGGCCCTGAGATATTGTTTTAACCCTGACAAGGGGGTGGATAATTCCTATCGCACTTATTCCCTTCGACTAGCCACGGCCATCATAACCCAAAATATGCCCATTTGACCCCATTTACGAAGGTCGTAGTAACACAAATCAAAGTTAATCTGAAACTGTGCCATCTTAGGTGAACAGTCTTTAGTCAAAAGAATCGACTCATTAGAATACTATAGTAGCTCTCGCCACGACCAGGCTTTATAAATTTGCCAGAACACTATAAGCGTTCACTGCCCGACAAAGTGTTCCTAACAGTATGCCTATGTGATCGACTAGGCATCTCACATGACTCTATGGCACTTGAACTTGCCATCAATTGCATCACACTCTATTCACTTCGAGACGTCACCTCATACAAGTGACTATGGGCGAATTCAATGCTAATCCGTGTTCACTTTAACGGGGTTCAATGTTGTCTCTACAACCCGTTTGGATGTAACAAAGTATAATAAAAGAGTTTTAAAGTAAAACTCGAACGACAAATGCGATTATCACATATGAATAGTCAATGCCTGATTACTATTTCATGTTCTATAATCTAATTTGATCTTGAATGTAGTTGTTCATCTCAATTTAATTGAAATGACATGACTCATCATGTTAAGCCTATGAGAAGGCTTTGGTTAGTAGGTTTTATCAACTTCTTGTACCTTACTCAACCTTACTACATACTCGTTTTCCTTTGTAATGTATACATTTGTATTACAAAACTTTCTGAGTACGTGTCGAGATCCAATCAAGACATAGGCCCTCTAGCCTAAGAATAGCTCCCACTTGTTTTCACAAAGTTATGCGGGACTCATTCTCTTGCACATCTAATGATTGCAAGTGTACTCAATTTCCGTTATAAATATCTCTCATTGTTCTTTATTGCCTAGAACGATTCTAGAAAATCTATTTCTTAAATAACATAGCCGCAATGGTATCTTAACTATCTTAATGTGTTTTGATTATGGTTTTGTCGGAAACCATGCGCAATCTCAATTGTCAATTGTCACTTGTGTAACACCCTTACACAAAATTGCATCATAAACACTTTGCTTTACTTCCTTAATGCTTCTGCAAGCACTTAAGGGTAATGTTTATGGTTACTTGGTAAAGATTACTTAAATTCGATTTTGAAAACAATTCATCATACTCAAGTATATGAAGTGTTATACATCATTACTTATTTAATTGATCCCGGCAGCGAAGCAAATGGAATCAATCAAATATGTTCAATTTAATTGAACTAGTCATGAATCTTATCAACATAAGACTTCTTATTGACGCTAATATCATGTGGATTTATCTTCATAAATCCGGATATTATGGATGTATTATAATACTCCAAAAGTCTTAAATCATTCTCGATGATCAATATGTCATTCACATATAAGACTAATTAAAATTTCCGTAACTCCCACTAAACTTCATGTATAAACACAACTTCTCGACTTATCGAGAAATGTTTTATCACATGATCAAAAATGTTGATTCCAACTCATTGATGTCCTACTTAAGATTCTCTCTTAAGTTTCACATTATCTTAGGATTGCAAGAATCTACAAAACTCAAGACATGTATTGAATACATTCCTTCTAATTGAAAAAGTGGGTTTTAGATTCACTCGCTATGTATTTCATAATAATGAAACACAATCCCTAAGAAGATCCAAATAGACTTAAGCATTTCAACTGGTGCAAAACCCTTTGCAACCAATCAAACCTTGAAATCTCTCTTTATTAGTGCAAAACCCTTTGCAACTAATCAAGCCTTTTATATTGAATTTTCATGGGTCTAAGCCTTGTAGTGAGTTGTGACTTAAACACTCTCATGTAAGTCATATGTTCATTACTTTCCAGAAGTAATCAACTTGAATCAAACAATTACATTGTAAGTTATAAGCTCTTTACTTTCTTATAAGTAGCATGAATTCATCATTTTTAACAAGTGACGAATTTAACCTCCTAGGTTTTTTAAAGAAACAACATCTTACACAAAACGTCTCATGTAGTCAAGAAAGACCAGTTTCTTGCGACATAACATTCTCTGTGGCATTCTTTATGGCTCTTGAATAATTTCTCTCACTCTGTCTTGTAGAAATAAACTTGTATTTTAGAAAGACAGCTTCACGAGCCGCAAACCCGTCGTTCTCGTGATAATTGAAAGGGAAAAATGAGCATTTGTTTCTTGTGAAAACTTACAAATATGGTACATTACCATTTCATATCTCATATGATTTAGTGGAAAATAATTTTAGACAAAATGATAAAATCCCCAAAAGAATCAAGTAACTCAAAGTAACTTGATTGAAGTCCAAACCATATCGAATAGCGTTTGATTTCTTATCCAACCACACATTATTCCATAATGCGTGCTAAGAGAGATTAACTTGTGATACTATATCACATTTCATTTGGCTTATATCAAAGTCTTCACTTTGATAATTCCATCACGATTAAATCGTGCTTCTTTGAACTTTTGAACTTCTTCAAAGATTTCTCTATTTACCTTATTAAGTGAACACATTAGTGTCAACCTAAATCGTTGGTAAAAGAAAATGATCAACCTATTATGGACCAATGATTTACAACCTCGATCTCCTTTTCAACCAAAAGGCACGAGACATCTTGCTTTGAATACAAGATACGCATATACCATAAGATCTAATGGTTTCAAGAGTACTCGATAACTCTTTGCGTTCATCATTCCAAAATTTAAGGTTTAATCTTGGGTTAACAATTTGAATCTTACATCATCTACATGATATATCATTCTAGTTTGGTTTAGAATATAATCACCTTGATAATGGGCTAGCCATACATCAAATCGTGGTGTATAGGGTCACAAAAGTGAAAACCTCTTTTGTATCTTAACAAGTTTATATTCTTATTTAGAGTTTATGCACTTAATAGTCACAATTAAGTACAACTTTAAATCCAAAAACTAGATTGAGTACACAATTACTCTATCTCTCGACATTATTTTTGCTAGTCGTCATATTCTAATCATCTTATGTGTCGAATACAATGATGAAAACCTCCACTGGTTTCTAATATTGACGAAGTGGTACTAGCAAAATTTATGTTTAATCAAATAAACATTTAAAGAAGAAGGTCCCATTAGATGTCCCACAACTAACTTGTTGATTCTTCAATAATTTGGGGTAGTTTCCTTTCTTGTGTCCAACATTTAAGACAATGGAAACTTTATCGGTCGCGATTGATAGGTTTAGTATCGTCATTTCTCAATAACTTTACTTTTAACATTACCTTGTATCAATTCCATTATTATCTTTACTTCTTGAACCTCGTCCTCATCTTAACGGTTTAAGAGAATGCTCCCACTCATTTCAATGAGTCTTTGCTTTGAGAAGCAAAATTGAATTCATGAAGATTACTCTTCATTTGTTCGTTTTAGTCTTAAAACTTTCATTGAAGTGGTTGCGTTATTTTGGTCAATTTTGATTTCCAACAAATCTAGTTACCAAAATTAGAAACAATTCATTGTAAGTAGATGTGTTAGTCAAGAATCAAAAACCTGTTTGATAATGAATAACTTTAATCTATACTCTTTACAAGAGATCCTTAGCAATGGGTCATTTGAGGTTTTAGAAGAAAATTCAAATTTTGTCTTTAGTTACGATGTTTTAATGGAGATTTGAATCAAAAATCGAAATGATATCGTATATGAATTGTGGTAAAGACATAGAACAATATGATAACGGAATAGTGGAAAACTTAACATTTATCGTTTTATTAATACTTGTAAATAACAAGTAAAGCATTTACATAGTGACCTCTACCCAACTATGATAAATGATTCCAAGACCCAAATTCATATTAACTTGGGCACGGTGTGGCCGATAAAACCCTTATCAATATAACTCGGTGGATTAACTCTTTAATCGATTCTACTTTTAGAACTCTTGGTCGATAAAATTACATTAACATTTATCTTTAGCCCAAAACACATCCGACAAGGGCACGGTGTGGCCGATACATCCCTTATCAAAAAAACTTTTGTTGAGTTCAACCCAAATTTCGAATAAATGTGTCCATGATCCAAATCCACATCAACTTGGGCACGGTGTGGCCGATACATCCCTTATCAACATGAATTCGGTGGATAGACATTTATCACCCACTTCCCCTACGTAACAAGGTTTGTACCCCGGTGTGGCCGAGTGCACTCCCTCACGAAATAGGTTTTCATGGTTTCTACTATTTGGTAAGGCTAAGTCTCAATTGTTTATTTTAGCGAGAGGTCATGTCAATTTATTATCTATCACGTTTTAAGTGAACTAAAGCGGTGAACTACGATAATTATAATTGACACGGTCGATATACTCGATTAAAAGATGATGCATGTTTTAGTTATGGCGATTTAGCGATGCATGCAACATATAAATAAAATGCAAAGCATAAATTAAATCCTAGTATGGCCTTCCTAAAATAGAAAATCTAATTAACTATTACATATTCGGAAACCAACTCCATTGGTCCCTTGAACTTCGGTTTTGGCATGCATCTCGAGGTAACACCGTCTTTATGTATCGCCTTCTTGAGTGACACCGTCTTCAAGGAACTCCGAAATAATTAAATTACATAACAAATTACATAATTTCCTATTATACATTTGTAATTAAAATAAAAATAAATCTATTAAATTACAAAACGGTGATACGAGATCACAATAAATTACAACCGAATCGATATTCCCATACATTTCGGGTAATACCAATTAAAAACTAAGGCCATACTAAGTAAAAATTACATAATTCAAAAATTACATAAAATAAAAATTATGACAATCATAAATAAAATGCAGCATTATAATATGTATGAACATGCCCAATTTAATGCTAAATCGCCTTTAAGGAGCCAATATCGTATATTAAACGGTTTTTACGGATTTGCGTGATTCAACCTTTTAAAATCACAATAAAATACATAAATTCATATTTATGCACAAGTTAATTACCCTAACCTACTTAGGACTCAAAATTAGTCTCCACTAACTATTTGACTATAATTAACTTATATTTCTTAAAATTGTTCATTAAAGGACTCAAAATTACAATAAAATGCTATAAACTCCAAATAAATCATAAAAATTTCAAATAAATTCAAAATTTGAAATTTAAACTCATGAACATTCTGGAAAAATATCATGACACTCATAATGTTCAAAAACTTAGGTTAATAATTTCGAACAATTTATCGGAAAAACTATGTTGCGGTTTATCGAATTTAACAATAAAATCATAAAAACATGAGAAAAATTATATACATCAACTTTTCAATTTTAGATCTAAGAAAGATAATAAAATGCAACATGTGACGTTTTTCCTTAGTCATGAAGTATGTTTTAGCAATTATTCACTAATTAAGTCACTATTTATGCTATTTTTCATCAAAAATCCATAAATCATGCATAAAGACTTCAATATAGCCCATTATTTTACACACATCTTTTAAAATTGCATGTGACAACATACTAAATTTCTATGACCAGATTCGAAATTTATCTCATATTAACCTATTTTCATTTAAATTCGATTTTTAACATGAAAAATCCATTTTTCGAGCATAAGAACTCCAAAAATTATGAAAATTTCCAGATCAACTAAAAATAATATATGTGAAAACATATCCAAAAACCACTGGAAAATTCGAAGTTTAGCTAATTTTCGTCCAAAAATGACATTTTTATCATAAAAATCACATTTTAATGCCAATATTATATAAAATGAACAATAAAATCCATAAATTAAACCAAAATATCCTAAAACATTTTAGGACCAGAAACTTTAACATGCATAAATTATTTTCGTGATATATCATAATAACACAAATTTATAAGTTTTGTTTGTTAATCATATAACTCGGAAAAACAATAACCGATTTGCATGCAAACAACCTTGTGCTCATGATACCGCTTGTTAGAAATCTATATCTCATTATTTAACATATTCATATATGTTACAAATTAATTTAGTCATAAAATTAATTACAAATCTTATGCATGCAAACTAAAATAAATAAGTGAAGAAATCATTTTCTCACCATATGAATTTCGGTCAAATGGGCACCAACAAGATCTCCTTCTTGTTAGTTCTTGAGCTTTCCAATATTGGATGAACATACTTGACCTCAAAATAGAAGCCCTCCAATTAGTTGCACCCAAAACTATCCCTTAATTCCACAAACTAATATGTACTAGATATTTGTAATGTGGTTTACCTTAAAATCTATTACTAATACTCATATACTACTTCTAATATTATTAGTGTTTGATTTAAACAAATTTGATTCACAAAATGAATTTTATGAAGAACAAGAGAGAGAAGTTTTATGTTTTCTTAGAACATGAGAGAATGATAAAAATGAGGAAAAATCCTCTTACATCCTTCATCAAAACCGGTTGGACTATTGTATATGGTCCAATTTTTTTTCTTTTTCTTTTTGTCTTCACAAGACAATATGGTGTAAGGCTTTTGCATGGTCAAGTCACTATCAAGTGTCATAGACAAATGAATAAGACAAATGAACAAGACAAAATTTTTAACAAGCTAACCAATATTTCGGTTTACATGTTGTAATATGGAGTCCGTTTTATTTTTGTAAATTGTACAATTGTATGTCATGTGACATGTGACATGTCTTATGTCATGTTTTAATTTAAAATGCATATTTAACAAATTAAATATCATTTACAAATTAAATAAATCATATTTAACAAATTGACTAGTAATTTAAAATTACTTTCTCATAAAATGGTCATTTAATTACTAGTTAGTATAATTCACAATATCTTGTAATTATAACTAACTTATCATCCTCATCTCGCGTGTTTCGCAAACACCGATTAATTTTAGTAATATAACTTCTTAAATTACTAAATAAAATCTCATTTAATCACATTATAATAAGATGTCATTTTTCTCTCTTATAATAATTTGTTCAATTTTAAGGAATCAATTAATCCGTATCGGCATACAATTAATTAACCTTTTCAATTAAGGAAATCGTCCTTTAGGTGTGACCTCAAGGGATCAACTGGTCACCACCGTCGCACGACAGTAATGTCAAACTCTAGCCAGCCAATCATTGCTGATATGTGTAGACCAGTTGACTATATATGTAATGTATCATCCCTTTCGTATTCTTGGTATGAGATTTAATAATGATATTTAAATCATGTGATCGCACTATTATTGAGAACACATTTCTTAACAGTTGCATGACCGACCAATTTGACCACTACACATCAATCAATTTAATCTAAATCCTCTTACGAGGGCACTTTCATCATACATTCGAGTCGAGCAATCACTAAAACGAGAACTTAGTTAATCTCGTTTCGTCAAACATGTAAGTCTGAGGGTGTAAATCCCATCTTTTTACTGTATTTTATTTTTGTACTCAATTAATGTAAGATTTACGTCAAAAACATATTTAAAGCCGACTTCTAAAAACCCTTTCATTAAACTGTTTTTACGGATTAATAGTGGGCAGGTGTCGAGAAGAAACGCAGCAGCTGTTGCGCCTCTTCGAAGAGTTGCAGCATCTGCTGCGCCTCTTCCGGAGGCTGCCGCAGTTCCTGCTTTTCTTCTTCTTCCTCGGTTCTCTGTTAGTTCGTCCCTTTTGTTTCCTTTTCGTATTTTCTTCCTTTTTCCCATACATAATATAAATTTTAATATATTCTTAATAAATATCGTATTTTATTTACGGTTTAAATCCCTTATAATCAATATTTGCGGGTTTTCGCCATTAAATCAAACCCGGATCTTTAGAGACTCGATTCGTTCATATCAAGTTTCTGAGGTTCGCCTTTGTACATGTTTTTACCGTTTATTTCCAGTTTTTACCGTTTATTTCCAGTTTGTCTAGTTCTTTCAACTCGTTTCCGTCTTCATAAATTTAACCTAGTTTAACATAATTCGCCTTTATTTCGTTTTAATTTGTGTTTATCGCTTTTATGACGATTCATATGTAAATTAATATGCTAAATCACTTTCATCCGAGTCAAATATCAATAATCAACCGTTAAACATACGAACGAATGTAACAACACGCATTTCTGACTTCACAGCCAAAACTCGCCTCAGGAACAGACGCAATGACCACTGCGTCTCTTCCAAGGGACGCAGCAATGCTGCGCCTGTTCCGAGGTGATTTCTGTCTCTGAACTTCCGTTCTTGTATTGACCTAATTCTTTAATTACGCAATTAATTGACTATTAATCGTAATATCACCCTTAATCTGTCCATATTTTCTAACCCTTTTTTTTCTTCCTTTTCTCAAATTGTCCATCTTAAGTATACTTTTGACGTAAATCAATTATTCATTGTAATTTATTTTAATTTTAATTATTGTTATTTATTTATTGTATTTTATCATGGATGATTTATTTACTTGTTTTTCACATGTAATTAATTCTAAACCCTAATTCGAAATTAATAAGTGCTAAATTACATGTTCACCGACATAGTTTAATTCTCACATGCTAGGATCAAAACGTTGGATGTTGCATTGCATACATATAATTGACAACATATCAAATACGAACAATTTCCCTAATTATTAGTAGAGGCCGCTATCGAGGCGGGCGGGATTAGATGTTCAGTAAAAGGACTTCCTAATACGTACCCTCACCCCTTACTCCAGATCTCTGTGAACATCCGTGTTCATTGGCATCCACGAGAGTCATTCTAGACATAGAAGGCTAAGGGTAACGAGTTCTTAGTGTTCATGTCACTACTTTGTGTCTTGACATGATGTTTGGGCTAAAAATAGCATATTAAGGAAGGTCCATTTAATAAAATAAAGTGCTAAGGGAGGAGTAATACGGAGGAAGGAAGCCCGAAATTGGGAGAAAAGGGAAACGGGCTAAAGGAAGATCAGGCGCCCATCATAGAAGGCGTCCGAATTAAGGAAAGAGAAGTTAGGGAGAAGTTAGGGAGAAGTTAGGGAGATCAGGGAGAATTGGGGAAGGCGGCCGAATATGGAAAGAGTTCTTATGGAAATTATATTCCCTTTCCATAATCAAAGTAGGACATATCTAGGGTTCTCACCCTATAAATAGCCAAGGAAGCAAATCAAGAAGAACATTCAGACATTCACATTCAAGAACACATCAACACCACGACATTAGCATATTATTATACATCCGTCTAAGATCTTGCAGGCCAGACGCCTAGTGCCAGCAGGATTAGCCTTGCACCTCAATTGTAATCGTCCTCCTATTCAAGTATAGTGCAATATTTGGCAGGGTACCGTCCCTCCCGCGGTTGTTCCCACATTGAGTTTTCCGCGTCACCAAATCTCACGTGTCAATTTACTTTACGCGCTCTATTTACTTACTAACATACGAACGATCATACAATCAACCAACGAGTAAGACTGCATTGACCCTAATCAATCAACTTGGTGAAAAATACCTAAACAGTTTGGCGCCCACCGTGGGGCATTGTGGTCGTCAATCGTTGATACTCTACATACACAATGGATAAGCAAGCATCGGAAACCGTGTCAGGGAGCAGACAACCATCACCACCACCGCCCTCTAATCAAAACCCAACATCAACGGTGGCTACACAGGCTCCCGAACACACCTCAAGAATCATACCGACAACAAAAACCTCTTTACCTCCTAGGACTCCTGCTGTCGTGGCCCAAGCCATATCAGATAAGGTAGCAGCAAGTTTAGGCCTCACCCCGCCACCTAGTCCCACACAAATCTTACTCACTGGCGTAGAAAATCTTCAGAAAGCTATGAAAAACATGAGAGAAGACCAGAGGAAAGCTGAAGCTGAAGCAAGAAAAAGGGACAGAGAGCTCTGGGCACAGATAGACATCCTGAAACAGCAATCTGCCACCCCAGCAAACAGGGCAGACGTGGGAAGGTCTCCACTAGTAGATCTGACACAGGGGGCATCAGGCAGAATCCACCGACGAGATACCGATCGGAACGGGTAACCAGGTTGGATCTGTCCACAATACCATCAGATGGAAGAATAACCCCACAAGGGCTGGGATACCTCACACTGGATAACTGGCCCGCGACTAGCTGTATAGAAGCACGAGCAGGTGGCATCCCCGTCAGTAGCCCCGCCACAATCGATCAGACACCTGGAGTAGGATCCGAGTCAAACCAACAAATGGACTGGCAACAGGGGACGGTCGTTACAACAACTCCTCTAGCAGCTGGAACACATCAGAATCTTCAAGAGCTCGGATCAAGAGGCAATATATTGAACCAGCAGGCAGCCGACAGGCGGACCATAGATTCAGGCAGCATAACAAATCAGCAGTATTGGAGTTAAAAGAAATACTGAGCAGAGTCCCAGGATTGCCACCCCCACTCGAGAAAGCAGCATTAGACAGCTATGCCGACTCACCATTCGTGGACACCATATCCATCACAGCTATGCCAAAGGGATTCACGAATCCAAATATGCCTCTCTTCGACGGCACAACAGATCCCTTCGATCATATAAGCCAGTACAAGCAGAAAATGATGACAGTAACAGCTGTAGGACAAGTCAAGGAGGCTTGCATGTGCAAAGGGTTTGGGTCCACCTTAACAGGACCGGCACTTCAATGGTTTGTGAGCCTGCCCAACAGGTCGATATCTACATTTGCTGAATTGGTGAACGCATTTACTCAGCAGTTCGCAAGCAGCAGAAAACCACAGAAGCACGCAGGAGATGCGTACGAGAATCGTCCGGGGCGGGAGAGAGCATTGGAGAATACAATACTAGGTTCAACAATGAGAAGGTAGCAGTACGAGAGTGCGATGTCTCGACGGCAGTAGAAGCCTTCAGAAGAGGCCTCCACCACGACTCCGACCTATACAAGCAGCTAACTATGCATCTACCTTACGTTTCGAGGCGGTGCGGAGAAGGCAATCGCCGCAATCAGTTGGAGGAAGATATTCTAGCCAGAGTCAGCTTACTAAGCACGCCAAGTATTTCTAGTACCTCAGCCGTGGAGAAATCGGGAAGAAAGCAAACCACCAGCAAGAAGGATGAGAGGTACAGACCATATGGAAGGGGAGTTAACAGAATCGAGGAAAATCAACAACTCTCCACTCTGGCAGAGTATGGATTCACTACAGGTATCGGGGAAATATTGAAGGGACTCAGGGAGATGGGAGATGGAGTCAGGTGGCCCAACCCACCAGTAGGAGAGCAAGCATGGAGAAAGGATAGCAAGAAGAAGTGTGAGTTCCACCGTGATATCGGGCACAACACTGAGGATTGCTACACATTACAAAGAGAGATCAAGCGCCTGTACGAACAAGGAAAGCTGAGCCACCTATTACCACGTGGAGGCAAGCAGCAAGATAAGGTAGGCTCCGTCAAGCCTGCAGATCCACCCACATGCACCAAAATCATAAACGTGATAACAGGCGGCTCAGACTTAAGCGGACTGACATACTCAGCAGCTAAAAGACGTGCCACCAAGACCAAGGGAGACAGGCAAGCCAATTCTTGCAGGATTTTTCATAGTGACCTACCAGCGGTCAGCTTTGATGAGGGAGATACATACGACGAGCGAGAACATCACGACGCACTTATTATCACCTTGTCAATGGCCAATTGCACAGTCAGGAAGGTCTTGGTAGATACAGGAAGCTCGGTCAATCTAATCATTCTGAAAACTATAAAAAACATGGGATTCAGCGAGAAGGATTTGCAAAAGAAGACTATTCCGCTAGTAGGCTTCAGTGGAGAAACAGCCAGCTCGTTAGGCGAGATAGTCATCCCATCCTATGTGGGAGGAGTCAACAAGCAAGTCAGGTACCTGGTTATAGACGGCCCCTCGACCTACAACGTCATCTTGGGAAGACCACGGTTGCACCAGATGAAAGCAGTCCCCTCAACATATCACCAGTGCATAAAGTTCCCCACGCTATGGGGAGTAGAAACAATAAGAGTAGATCAGGAGGAAGCTAGAGGCTGCTATAAGAAGGCACTTAAGTGCACTGCCAGCCCTCCCGCATAGCAATTACAGAAGCAGCCTATCCAGGACGAATACATCGAACCCCCAACAGAGGAGCTGGATCAAATCAACCTGGACAAGCTGCACCCAGAAAGAACCGTGCTCATTGGAGCAGGATGCACAGGAAGCTTAAGACAGCAACTAGTCAAGTTCTTACAGGACAACATGGATTGTTTTGCGTGGTCATATGATGACATGATAGGAATAGATCCGTCCATCATAACGCATAAGCTTAGTGTGGACCCAAAGTGTAAACCCATCCAGCAGAGAAGAAGAAAGTTTGCAGCGGAAAGAAACAAAGTGATCAACCAAGAGGTAGATAGCCTGCTAGCAGCGAAGAAAATAAGAGAAGTAAAATATCCAGAATGGCTGTCTAACGTAGTGGTGGTGCCAAAGAAGAATGGAAAGTGGAGAGTATGTGTGGACTTCACCGACCTCAACAAAGCATGCCCTAAAGATCCATTCCCGCTGCCTCATATTGATGTAATGGTGGACGCAACAGCCGGACATGAGATGCTGACATTCCTAAACGCATGGAGTGGGTACAATCAGATTAAAATGGATCCTGCAGATCAAAAGAAGACGGCATTCATGTCCGAAAGAGGAATATATTGCTACAACGTCATGCCATTCGGCCTAAAAAACGCAGGCTCCACATATCAAAGGTTGGTTAACCGAATGTTCAAAGAACAGATAGGAAGAACAATGGAGGTGTATATTGATGACATGGTGGTGAAATCAAAGAAGGTCAAAGATCACATGCGGCATCTGGCAGAAACATTCAGCACCCTCAGGGAATACAAAATGAAGCTAAACCCATCTAAATGCACCTTCGGAGTATCTTCTGGAAATTCTTAGGCTATATTGTAACTCAAAGAGGGATAGAAGCCAAAGATCGAGCGGATCAAAGTTTGTCTTACAACTAGAATCACCGAAAAGCCTAAGGATGTTCAAAGACTAGCTGGAAAGGTAGCAGCCCAGAACAGGTTCATTTCAAGATCTTGAGATAAATGCAGTCATTTTTACGACATACTAAGGAAAAGCCGAAGTTTGAATGGACCTCGGAGCACGAGCAAGCCTTCAGAGAGATGAAACACTACCTCGCTGACCCGCCGCCTTTGTCGGCCGGCCAGGGGAACCGCTATTCCTATACCGGCCGTCACGGAGGTGACAGTGAGTCTTTGTCCCGGTCGAGAGAGCGGGAAAGAGCGAGAAGCTAGTATATTACGTGAGCAAGTCTTTCTTTGGCAGAGAGACCCAGACACATCCCTTGAAAAATTAGTGCTAGCATTGGTAGTAGCATCTCGCAAACGCGCCCTATTTTGAATCCCACATCATACATGTCGTGACCAACTACCCGCTAAAATCTATCATGAGGAAGCCCGAACTATCAAAGCGAGAATGTCAAAATGGTCTCGTGCACCTCGGTGTGTACGATATCCAGTATGACCCCGAAACAAAGAATCAAATCACCAAGATCGGCCGACTTCATGTCGGACTTCACCCATGACCATCCGTAACCGGGCAGATACGGAGATCCTCACCCTAGAAGGAAGCAAGGAGATGTAAGTCCGGCGGATGCATATTGACGGAGCCTCCAACCAAAGGGGGGTAGGTGTGGGATTAATTCTGCGATCACCACAGGGAGATCTGATAGCGCAAGCAGTAAGATGTGAATTCAAGGCAACCAACAATGAAACAGAATACGAGGCCTTGATATTGGGAATGAAGCTAGCTCTGGAATTAGGGGTCAGGCACCTGCACATATCCAGTGACTCTTTGCTAATAGTCAACCACGTAAATGATGAGTTCATAGCCATAGACTCAAAGATGATTGTATACTTGAAAATAGCGAAGGAATTAAAACAAAAATTCGCAACTTGCAAGCTTAGGCAGATTCCCAGAGATCAAAATGTGGAAGCGGACGCCTTGGCAACTCTGGGGGTAACATTTAAACCAACAGAGCTATCCAGCATTCTAATAGCACACATGCTGAAGCCTTCTATCCAAAAGACAGACGAAGTAGACAAAGGAGAACTGGAAGATCCACAAAATAGAGAAGGAGCCCAGGCGGTTACAGAGGAAGGCGAGAGCTCACAGTCACCTGATCAAACATCCGAGCGGGCGAGATGACCGGGATTGGCGTACACCTTACCTAGACCCGGCGTCGCGTCATAACAAGCTGCCAGACAACAAGAAAGAAGTGAGAGCTTTCAGAGTGAGGGCTTCCAGGTTCATACTCATTGATGATATATTATTCAGAAAATCACTAGCAGGCCCCTACTTACGGTGCCTGGATAAGAAAGAAGCACAGACTGTGTTACATGCTCTCCACAGTGGCGAATGTGGAAACCATGCAGGGGGCAGGAGTCTGGCAAACAAAGCCCTCGGGCAGGGATACTATTGGCCTACAATGAAGGCGAAGCAGAGAGTACGCACACAAATATGACGCCGGCGCTCAAAGACCAATGATCCATTAGCCCCAGAACCCTTGCACCTATCATTTCCCCGACCATTCATGGCATGGGGCATGGACATAGTAGGACCTCTGCCACGAGCCACGGGAAACAGAACCCGGATCGGCAATGATGATTACTTCTCCAAGTGGATAGAGGCGAAGCATTCATAGAACTAAAAGATAAATGGTCATTTCGTTCATAAAACGAAACATCATTTGCGGGTTTGGTATCCCATCGAAATCATATGTGACAATGGCTCACAATTCATCTCCAACGATACCGAGGGATCTTGTGCCGTGTGGAACATCACCCTAAAAAAAGTCGCACCTAGGACTCCAAAGTCCAACGGGCAAGTGAATCCAAAGAACAAAATCATCATGGATAATCTAAGAAGGAGGTTACGAGAGTTAGGAGGAAAGTGGGCAGATGAATTGCCACTAGTGTTATGGTCGTAATTAACGACACCAAAAATAGAAGAACAGTCAAACACCCTTCAGCCTGGTGTTTGGCGCGGAAGCAGTCATTTCGTCATAAGTCCTAGTTCCCACTCACAGGTATGAAAATATAACAAGGGAACTAAACAATACAGAGATGACCAGAAGCCTGGACACAATTGACGAGCTACGAGCAAGTGCAAAAATCCATCTGGCTGCCTACAAACAGTCAGTGGCCAGGAGTTATAACAAGAATATAAAAGTCAGGCTTCTGGAGGTAGGAGACCTGGTTCTCCGAGAGGTGTTTCAAAACACCAAGAATCGAAAGGCAGACAAATTCGCCTACAAATGGGAAGGACCATACCAGGTACAAGGAGTTGTTGGCCATGGTCCATACAGACTGATGACTATGGACGGTCAAATCATACAACGCCCATGGAACATACTTCACCTGAAGAGATATTACTTTTAATAATAAGTAGACTTTAGCTTTCAGAATGATGTACTATGAAAAGCCAAATCATTTTTAAATTTAAAACAAAAATCCGGTAGTAGGCATACTGCCAATTTCACTTTTATTTCTGGTGTCTCTAGCTCTTTTAAAACATTAACTACTATTAGATGGTGTGGTCTGGCAGCGTCCTGGGACCACAATTGCTCTGGTACCCCATGAGATGGCGACAGGTACTTCACATCATTTTAATAGATTTTCTTATTTTCATGCTTCTCTAAGTACATCACTTTGAATCCTAGTGTCTATGGTACTTTCAAAGGATGTCTAGCGGGACTGTCAACTGCCAACGCGGGGTGACAAGGCACATGGCACTCCAACATGCCTAACCTATTTTCTCCACAAGGAGCGCCCTCACCAGGCGGACTGTGGAACATACGAAAGGGAGCCTGGTTGACAGCTAAATACGCTTATCCAGCTACCCCTGATACCACCCCCTGGACGTAGCTCGCACTAATCGCAATTAATCAGGGCCCCATCATGCATGCACACGAACATGGAACGTAGGGATATCTGCGCTACCAGAATCCTACAGGGTCCCATTGGTCCTAGAATGACGATAAACTTGCCTAAATTACGCCCCTGTTGGCTTCAAACGTGATGAACACACCTTGCGTCATGAACAAGGTTAAGTAGTCCAAAACTGCGGCATACGCCTAAATCAGCCATCAAGCTGACACGACAGCTAGCTTAGTCTGGATCAGCCTGGACAGGCTGACCAGGCTGGTCTAAATCAGCCTCTTAGGTTGACACGACCACTCCTCCTTACATTGCGGCATATGCCTAAATCAGCCAAGTAGGCTGACACGGCAGCTAGCTGAGTCAAAACGTCAGCCCTTTTCAGGATGACAGGACTCGCCTAAATCAGCCAATCAGGCTGACACGGCAACTTCCTAAACCAGAGAAATTAAATAACAAGCACACAATATGAAGGATAAAACCTTGCCAAACTATGACAAGGGGCATTCCAAAATATGGCCAAAATACGGCCCCAAGTTCAACCGCCACCTTGGCGGAGGAACCACAAAAAGAGAGTTTTAAAACATACAGTCCGCCACCCCGGGCCGATCGCCAAAAATTCATCAAAACATAAAAACTTAATTATCGGTCACATTAATGACCTCCACCCAGCATCTCCTCCGCCTCGCCGACCTCCCGTTTAGTGCACCGTACCGCCTTGCACATCCTTAGCTGCCATAGCTTCCTGAGCTCCATCAGCAGCATCCTGGGATAATCCAGCGTCACCCCCAGCAGCTTGCTCAGCCAATGCAGGAGAATTCACCTCCCCAACTTCAGGCATCAGCGCACTCAGATAAGGTTGGGTGGGGTAGAGCATCTCCAGCTGCTTATGCTCTTCCTCTATAGCTTGCTGGGTGGGAGCCTCCTCAAGAGCAGCAAGCATCCCGCTGATTTTTCCCCGCCAGGTAGCATAGGCAACAACGTTGGTGGCCAGGGAGATCAGCTTGCTGATCTTCTCGTCAGAGCGCTTGAGGGAGTCAGAGAAAGTGTTGCACACCGTTTGAGTGCGAGCCAGCTGATCAGCTCCCTCCTTCAGCTTCTTCTTGGTGACAGCAAGCTCAGTCTTCAGCTCCACCACATGCTCCTTCGATCGCCCGTTCTTTGTGCAGATCAAAGAATAGTCCCCTTCAGCTTCTGGTTTTTGACGTTGGTAGCACGGCTGGTGGTTGATGCGTGTCTTTTATATGATGTTTTACACCCTATTTTACACGCATTTCAGAGCTCAATTATGTAGTTTATCCTACTATTTGCCCCATTTCGTCTACTTTCGCATTTTTATGTAATATTGCAGATTTATGCGGAAATGAGTAGAAATTGAGCTAAATCCGTCCCCGAGTATCCTGCATTGTATTTGACATGAAGTATCTACACAAGAAACGAACTTGGTGCGCATTTCGAGGCCTGAAAGACAACTTTATGAAGAATTTAGAAGCGTCCACCAGCTACAGTGGTCGATCGACTGCTGCCCATGGTCGATCGACCAGAGCACGACTTACAGAAGCTACTGTTCAGCGATGACCAGTCGATCGACTGCCTTGCATGGTCGATCGACCACACCGTTTATTCTGACGCAAATTAAAAGGACGAGAAGTTAGAAGCCCATTGTATATTAGGTTTAGGAATAAGTGTTACGTTATATTCCTATATAACGTAACCTGATGTTATCAGTTTCATTATCAAGTCTTTCCTCATTAAATTCATTAGGGTTAATGCATTAGTTTAGAATATTTTCCATCAATAAAATTTTATTTTCCGCATCCGGTTTTGATCTTTATTCCTACTTCCATTCGGTATTTCTCTGTTCTATTATTCAGATTTCGCTGCTTTATTTCGTTCTTAGTTTAGAATTGCTAGAGTAGTTTCCCAAAGCCAATTTATCGATTCATGTTAATTGCTTGTTTAGTAAATTTAATCATGAATTCAGTATCTTTATTCGTAAATCTTGTTGTTGTTTTTATCATAAACATGAGTAGCTAAATACCCTGTGCTAGGATGTAGGGAATCTGTAGAGTAGGCGCCATTAGAATAGTAGACCTGGAATCGCGCCACGGTCGATCGACTGGCCTACCTGGTCGATCGACTGGCCACGTGAGATTACCTTCGTTTTAATTAATTTAATTGCTTTGTTTGACGAATCGAGTGCACGCGACTAGTTGAATGCCTAGGAATTGACCGACCCGATAAGATCGAAAGATAGGGGAGGGAGATAGACTACCTAATTAAGACGACTAAATTAATGAGATCGAAAGATAAGTTAATTTAGGTATTTAAATCACTTTTCAGGACGAAAGTTAGTATTAGTGATATTAGGGACCCGTAGCTAGATCGAAAGATGCTACCTGTTAAGAATGGACCGAGAGGACTTCTTATTTTCCCGTCTCACGTGATTGTTTTAGACCTACCTAGTGTACTGCCGCCGAAACTATAGTGAACCGATCATCTTAGCACCCTTTTAATATCTGTTTTCATCTATTAGTTTAGTTTACTTTTCATTTATTGTCATTAGTATAGACCAACTCAAAACAAACCCCCATACATTTGTGACTTTAGACTGAAATCAGACGACTAATAATTGCATCGCCTCTCTGTGGTTCGACCCTGACTGCCACTAGCTATAGTAGTAGTTTGGACTATAAATATTATTTTTGGTGCATACAACGACAGGCATCAGTGGTCTGCACTATGTTGATCATCTTCCTATTATAAAGTGCAGACTGGAGGATCTGGTTCAAGAAAGTCAGAAGTCAGCAAGAGGAAAACTAAGCAAAAGCAAACAGACAGGTAGAAAATGAAGAGTATTTACCATAAAGGCATTCTGCATGTCGTTCTCAGCCATCTCTTCTGGGGAGAACTCTGAAAATGTCTCCTTCAGAGAAGGGAAGAGCAGCTGATCGATCTCCGGCCAATATGGCACCTTGTTCACATTCCCAAAACCCTCTGGGAAATAAGCGGTAATGCCACCGCTGGATGAAGCACGTGGACTGGCAGGAGGAGTAGGCGGATGACGAGATAATGGGTCAACCTCCAAGGGCTCGGGGGCAGCAGAACTGGAAAACGTAGGAGGAGTCTGGAAGGAAGCAGCAGGAGCGCTCCTCTTGGAGGCAGAGGCCACATCAGGGCCGGCAGAAGGTCTCTTTCTTTTGGCACTTTGGAGGATGATTTCTAAAGGATCAACTTTGGAGCCTGTAAGAAGACATCACCTCAGGCATCAGGATACTTAAAACGTCAGAGAGAAACAACATGCAAATTAAAATAGTTAAAGAAGCCTTACCAGAAGACATGTTGTGAGCCGACTGAGGAGGATTGGAGGAAGAGGCAGGTGAAAAACCAGGGAGCAGGTCTGGGAACTTCCTCTCAGACTCAGAGATACTGAACAATTTGCTGCAGGCAGGGATCTTGGCACCAATACGGGTCAGGTCACAGGGGCCTGCACGAAGACGATGAAGTAAGCTAGTAAGCGGCGAGATAAAATAAATCAGGTGACAGGAAGGCTACTTAATCGAAGTCAGAACCCATTTCTCGAAGATGTAGTCAGCAGAAGGCTGGATGGAGTCCTTCCTCACAAAGAAGTCCTTAAACCATTTATCATCACGGGATTTGGACACGTGTTTAAAGGGAGCCTCTCTACGGCCCCGGAATAAGAACTGACCCCTGCCCAGGGATCTGATGTTATACATATGGGCAAGATCGCCCAGAGTGACAGGTTTACCAGTGTTCTGACCGGCGGCCAGAGAATAGAGAAGAACCCTACAGATGGCAGCAGAAATTTGTGTCATGGCGAAGTTGCTGGTAAAGATGAAGTCTTGGATAAGTTTAGGGAAAGGAAAACGGAGGCCGTATCTAAATGGGTAGAGATAAAAACTAACCCACCCTGGACGGAGGGCGTCAGCTTTCTGTCCCGGTTCAGGGATGCCAATATCCACCCCGTCACCAAGACCAAGCAGACTTTTGATCGTAGGAATGTCGGCCGGAGTCAAAGCGGAGTCACAGTCGTGGGGATGTTTAAAAAGTCCCCGAGAAGGAAAGGTTGGGTCGAAATTACGGTCAGCGGGTGTGAAGGTTGATGAAGATTGTCGAGTTTTACCCATGGTGGAGAGAGAAAATGGAAATCAAAGAAGAAAAGGAGGAAGAAATACCTGGTGAAAGAGACGGCGGGGAGTGGAACAGTGAAGTCGGCAAAATGAAGAAGAAGGAAGGTTGAGGGTTTAGAGAGAAGAATCTTTTTGAAATGGATTAGAGTAAATGAAAGTACAAAGTGGGAGTTAGGGTTATAAAGAGGAGAGAGGGAGTAGGGTGCGAGAAAAGAGGAATAGGGCGGCTGACGTGATGGATTGCATGAGAAGGAGTGCAAAAGACGGCTTAGGGTTTCTGCATACGATTACGTAAATTCCTTGCTCGACACCTTAAAGCGTACTTCACAAGAAATTTGGGGCAAACTGTTTGGGCTAAAAATAGCACATTAAGGAAGGTCCATTTAATAAAATAAAGTGATAAGGGAGGAGTAATAAGGAGGAAGGAAGCCCGAAATTGGGAGAAAAGGGAAACGGGCTAAAGGAAGATCAGGAGCCCATTATAGAAGGCGTCCGAATTAAGGAAAGAGAAGTTAGGGAGAAGTTAGGGAGAAGTTAGGGAGATCAGGGAGAATTGGGGAAGGCGGCCGAATATGGAAAGAGTTCTTATGGAAATTATATTCCCTTTCCATAATCAAAGTAGGACATATCTAGGGTTCTCACCCTATAAATAGCCAAGGAAGCAAATCAAGAAGGACATTCAGACATTCACATTCAAGAACACATCAACACCACGACATTAGCATATTATTATACATCCGTCTAAGATCTTGCAGGCCAGACGCCTAGTGCCAGCAGGATTAGCCTTGCACCTCAATTGTAATCATCCTCCTATTCAAGTATAGTGCAATATTTGGCAGGGTACCGTCCCTCCCGCGGTTGTTCCCACATTGGGTTTTCCGCGTCACCAAATCTCACGTGTCAATTTACTTTATGCGCTCTATTTACTTACTAACATACGAACGATCATACAATCAACCAACGAGTAAGACTGCATTGACCCTAATCAATCAAATTGGTGAAAAATACCTAAACACATGACATGAGGTATTCGAACGATTCCAATTTCCTATAAAAATTGGTGACGACTCCACAAATGCAAACGCTTGTTCCCAAGCGCCCCAGTGGGCCCCCCATGTCCACAGGTTATGGTTGTTAGTAAAAGGGGTTTCCCTACTAGTTGTGATAGGTGTCGATGGAGGTTGTCTTGCCTTCATATGGATGTATGCGAATGGTGCTAATTGCTAAAGGTAGGTTTTCATACTCAGTACTGTTGATTGGTTGTGATGTAAAATCTACTCAAAACTATGGAGTAGAACAGTCTTCTGAACTGTTCGTTTTAGATTAATAAGTATGCAGCGTAATTTAAACTGTTTATTTTGGTTTTTATATGATTTTGAACGAAAATATAAAAGGATATGACGTGATCACTCTCTCCTCCCTCGCAAGGAACTTGATTGTAATACACAACTGGTTTGTGACTCTCACCTCGCAAGGATTGTCTCACACTCTAATCTCTTCCTCGCAAGAAAGAAATAAGACACTTAAAACTCGCAAGCAATAAGCAACAAGAAAACTTGTATTGATTCTCAAACTTCGATGATTAAAAACTGAATACAAAGACCCCATTTATACTAAATAGACCGACCTTAAACTCCATAAGCTTCCCTAAACCACACGTCTAAACTAATAAGGAAACCGACCCTTAATATGGCAAATTGCCTTATTACAATTTTGATAAGATTAGGAAAGAAACAATAAGGAAATAACAATACTACCTTAAATTTATTGACTAGAATTAGAAAAGTAGAAATAAGGAAACTAATAATCCTAGAGCTTTCATCAGAACTGACCTAGACAGCCCTCGGGTTGCGTGTTGGTTAAACCGACTCCAACCCGTCTCCATTGTCCTTCCATGTTATCATATTCACGATACTTGAGCCCATTTGGAAACCTTCAGAAATATGAGTTACATTTCAACTAATTAAGACTTCATTTTTATTTTCTTCAAGTGCTCCTGCATCATTCTCCCTTTCTTTTTAAGAATTTGACCTCAAATTATCGTCAACTAGGTATGGTGACAAATCCCCAACATTGAACGTCGCACTTACACCTCCATACTTGACACGGCTATCGCAACCCTATCAAAGATAAAACCTAAAGGTCCTTTCGGTCCACTTTCTATCCTAAAATACCACTAACTTAACTTTCGTCCTCATTAGGGTAGTCTACTATTTATAGCAGGCCTATTTAGTCCAATCTTTCGATCCAGATTAATTGTAGCGATTTAATGGGTGACATAGAAGCGTGCACTCAACTAGGTCGGGAATTACAGTTAAATTGCTATAGTGACAGAGTCTCTTATCAGTTCATCTAATTCATTCACTACATCGTCATTTTCCTACCGCAGATTCCCTAATCCCAACATGAAAGGGTTTAGTTACTCATGTTCGTAATTAAACTAACAGCATACAAATTCTCAGCAGAAAACATAATGAAATAATAATAAAATGCAATAAAGGAAATTAGGGCAAAGGAGAATGATAACACAACAAGAAGTTTAAAGCAACTAATGATTATTATTAAATAAAGAGAAAGGAAGGATTACAATCTGAGCAAATCCGGTGTAAAGAACACTGAATCCGAGCAATAATAATCCGAAAATAAAAGTAGCAGTGGAGGAAAAAGCTACGTACTAAGGGTTCTAGTAGAAGTTTTGATAGTATGAAAGATGAGATGATAAAAGGTGCCTAATAACCTAATTAACTTAGGTTTAAATAGAAAAACAAACAATGTTTAGCGAAATAATTAAACACACAGACTGAATTAAAGCCCATTAGGACGAAACCACTCGATCGAGTGCATTAATACACTCGATCGACCAACTTCTCAAAGAAAGAATACTCGATGGACCATCGGGTTACTCGATCGAGGACTAGTCTCGGTGCTTACTTACTCGATCGATCGGGAAACCTCTCGATCGAGCATCAGGGGGGTGTAGGAACCACTCGATCGACTGGTAAACTCCTCGATCGAGTGATTATGTCTTCATTTCAGCTCAGTCTTCACCCAAGTGCCTCGTAGTGCGTGTCATGACACTTCCAAGTGCAGCACCCTACTCTGGGACAGCTCTGTCTCCTCTAAATGCATGCAAAAAAGGGCAAAAAGGGGTGTGGTTCCACTACTTTCGCGATCATTCCTACAAAAAGGACAAAATACACCAAAGTAGCCAATTCGGGGCAAAATACCATAAAAACAGTATAAAAATGCATAGAAATACGTGCTGAAATAGGCCAAAAAGACTATACATTAGGCACGTATCAAATCTCCCCAAACCAAACCTTTACTCGCCCTCGAGTAAACTCAAAACTAAACTAATGGAACGGAAATGATAACTCGTAGCTAGCTTAACTTGTCTACTTGAGCCAAATTAATGCAACAAAAATCAACGATTAAAGCCAAGCAGTCAGTACGCAAACGAATTATAAGCTGTTCATAAATAAAGCTGACCTATCGACCTTGCAAGACCAACAACTGGACTCTCACGTGATCACTCTTCTCTCATGAAGCAAAGGGCAAATGTAATATGTAAAAGAGAGAAGAAAAGACAGTCACTTACCTAACTGCGACCTACATAGCATGCATGCAACAAAAATGAAAGACAATTCAAGTACTAATGCACAAATTCCAACCAATAATGTCCGTCACAGCCGAGGGTTTGAAAATGATATGGGAATAGTGAGGTTCAGGTGAGAAAAGGCAAAACAAGTTATGGAAATGTGAAGGTAAAAGCGTCAAGCTAGTTCCTAACAGGACCATAATGAAACCATCCGGATCTCGACTGACTGAAAACTAAGTACAAGTGCCCTTCAATTGGCACAAAACTCACTAGACACAAAGCACAATCTCCTTAAAAAAATATGGGATAGAACGGAGGAGTTAGATGGTCACAAACTTCCCTTTTAAAGACACCGTCTGAAATAACTAACTGAACAACAACCCTTGTCGATTGTACATCTTCGAACATCTTCTCAACTCTGACAAGAGGGTACAACTTTTTCCGCAATCTCTCTTTCTTTCTTTTTCGTTTCAGCTCTCTTTTTTCTGTTTTTCATGTATACTTTTCCTTTTCTTTTTTTTTTTCTTTTCTTTCTTCTTTCACGTTTTCTTTCTTTTTTTTTTCAATACTTTTTTTTTTCTTCCTCCTTCCTTAATACAAACACCAACTCCAACAAGAATTACGGACCAAACTGCAATGGAAAACATACCACAAAAGAACATACTAACTAGCTTGACTAGGCAGGCTTAGTTTGGGATGTAGCTAATGGGTCAGAAAGACAAGTTTTGGCTAAAGTGGAGCTAAATGGGTGAAAGATATAAAGAAAGGGAAATTTGCAAGACCCTCCCTGCATGTGACACCAACCACAAACACGAATATGTGCATTTGACGAGAAATTGAATGTCATAAATGTGCAAATGAGACGAACATGCTATGCAAGGAGTACTACTCTCAAAATGTGACACCCCTCGATAGGGCATCCAAAATAAAGCGGAAAATACGAGATTTTTAAAACCTTTAAAAGTTTAAAGTGCAAAATCCATCATAAGTTATCAAACGAAAATGAAAAGTAAGATAATTAAGTTTTACAGTTAAAAGCAAAGTTCGTTGGGGAAAAGATATCCCACGAATAAACACAAGTCTAACGATAGGTGAGTCTAAGCAACCTATAACTAAGGTCCAAGGGTCAACGTTCTCGCTAGCTCACACGTCTTCCCCATAATCTGCATCACGAACCTGTCATTCATGTAAACATGAACGCATACGGTCATGGTGGGGAGTAACTCGGGGTTCTCCCCCACAATATGTCAAAATGCACATAAGCAAGAACTTAATTAAACATATTGATCATGCATCATACTTGAATAATATGAACAAGGGAATATAACAATAATCATAATGAGATAGGCATATTGCATTCTTAAAGAGATAAGCATGGTACATCATATTAAACATGCTTTCAAGGTAGCAAAACATGGATATGAGATAAGGCATCGAATCATATGAAGAAGGTAAACAACGGATCAATTAAATAGGAAATACATGGATGGAAACCAATAGCCATTACTTTGAAAACCTCTTAACAACCATAGCACGGGACGTGGCTACTAATGTCACATTCATACTTATGGCTTGCATCTCACCATAAGAACGGATGGGAACATCGATCCCGGCGATCTTATCGCAACTAGGGGCTTGCATCTCACCACTAGTATCCGATAGGACCGAGACTCTCACAAACAATCATAGAAGACGTGCACTCTCATATATAAGAATACGCCAAGGACTGTAACAAGCAAAACATTTACAAAGGCTTTGACTCAAAACAAGACAAACCCCTAGACTCCAACCTCCTGGTAGGACGACGCTCATATACGGTCCTAGTCTAAATCGGCGGACTCTCGGGATGGACGACACCCGATTCGACATACAATCCCAAATCGTATCCAAGACTCGATCCATGACACCTAGCCGTGCCCCAAGGTCGAGTAACCCCAAATCGGAACAATGGTACCTAGCCGTACCCCAAGGTCCGAAGAGGCGGAAGGAAGATAGCCCAACTCGGAAACAATGGCACCTAATCGTGACCCAATGTCCGAGGGCAAATAAATAAGGAATGTCGAGTAGTCGCACAATGTAAAACGTCACACTCCGGTCACAAGTACGAGTAACAATAGTTTGCATGAACATAACGTCAATAAGTCTTATATTAACGAAATACCAATAAGGAAGAAGATACATGCATAAACCATTGATCATAGGAAGTTACAAGTGAAAAGGAGCACACAGGGGACTCAGTAGGGAGGGTACCCGTGGCCAAGCCACCTGGGCTGGGACAACATAACACTTGTTGAATTTAATAAAATGTGGTGATCTCCCGGCCCGGTTGGTGGACCGGTCGTCGGGCCCCTACTGGGAATACAAGCCAAATCTCAAATTTTACAAAAACTTACGGGAACTCCCGGTGGTCAAGAGCCTGCCGGTCCACCGGGAATACGACCAAATTCCAAAATCAACTAAAACCTTGATGTACTCCCGGTTGCGGACCGGCCGCCCGGTCGACCACTGGGACTACGAGGCTTTCTAAAATGTGTTCAAAACTTACAGGATCTCCCAGTAACTGGCAGGACCCACACGCTGCCGGTCGACCGGCCGGGAGTACATACACACGGGTTCAATGCAAATCGACTTCCAAACTATTTGAAACCAACAAAAATCGTTCCCCATCAATTGTTTACGTATCCTAGCATGATTCTAACTCGGAAAAACAACATATTTGATAAGGAACTCCAACAATTACGGATTTAAAGCAATAAAGAATGAGACTTTCAATCATACATGTGAGAAATTCATATGAGGATACAATCCAACCAAAATTCAAGTAGAACACAACAAAATCGATTTCAACATTTGAAAGGTTAAATTAACAAACAAAGCACACAAACTTTAACATAAAAGTCGAGTAACCCATCACCGTTACCTTTTTGCACTTAAATCCACAAAATACTCGTCTACCTTTCAAGAATCCACTTCCGGGTCAACTAACCTTTCTCCTAAACATAAGAAAACACAAAATAAGACTAAAAATCGAAACTAGAAAAAGGGTACCATGTAGAGGATGGCTCGACAACCCTATTAATGGAGGAAAGGTAGTTCTTTTCTTACCTAGAAAGAAGGAGGGCGATGAGAGGAAGAGATAGACGCGAAAATCGTTGAAAACCGATGAGAAATGAAGGTTTTATGGCCAATTTAGTGAAGGAGGTGGAAGTTGTGTAACAATGGTGTTGTAGTTGTGTGTTTGTTGGAAAATTTCAGAATTTAGGAGTGAGGGAGATGGAGTTGTGAGGGTTTAGTTGGGGGTTTTGTGAAGGGAAAAGAGAAGGGAAAAGCCCATAAGTTATAAAAAGCCCAACAACTCAAATTGAGTCGGTTTCTACTAGAAATTACGTCTCAAGCCCACTACAACTCAAGACGGGAAATATTATTATTATTATCATTATAATCCGACCAAAAATATTTATTTTATATAACTTAAGTTTTTAAAAATATAATATTTATAAAAATCGTATTTAATAATGAAATTAATGAAATTAAATAATTTAAAATATAAATAGGACAATAGAATGGTTAATTAAATTATAAATGTCAAAATGGAAAATTCGCGGGTGTTACACAAAATTCCTGATGAACTGGTCATGAATGTCACCAGTTATGGCTCTAAAACTCAGAATTTTTAAGTAGTTTGCCAGTTTATCAGGTCAAGTCTAAAACCCAACTTATATATTTGAAAGTAAATTGTAGATTATGCGTACGACAAGGCTGATAACTATCAATAAAAGTGCAAGGCTCAAGTAAAATGACAAGTTATAGTGCAATTTCATCACGGGAATCTACCGTTCCGACTCAACCTATATGCAAAAATAAACGTGAAATGTTTTTGAATTTTTGAAATTTTTCTAATTTTTTGGGTTTTTTTTTTTTAAAATAAACAACAATGCAAGCGGGAAATTAAACGTGAATGCAAGACAAATGCAGATGCAGACTCAAAAGGATGCAATACCCTCCCCAAACCAAAACGGACAACGCCCTCGTTGTCCTCCAGCATACACCAGCAGAAAGATGGGGGATGGGGGTATACAACCAGCAGAATAAAAATAAAGGAGACAAAGTGAAAAGAGTAAGAAGTACATACAAAAGCGAACTTCCCCAAACTAGCCAGAAAACTGGGGGAAGTGAGTAGACCAGTAGCTACTCGTCGTCGGCACCGCCATCTCCCAGGTACTCCGACTCAACAAAATGGTCTCCCCAAACCAGCAACAAACAAGGGGGACCTCTAATCGTCATCTTGACCACGTCCTCCGCAAATCGGTGTAAACGGAGGGTCACTCGCCTCCTCTCCGGCTCATCAGTGCCGCTCGCTCGGCAGTAACCGCGCCTCTCGTGCACGGTGTCTCCTCCGCCTCGTCCTCTCGAGTCGGAAGGGAGTGGAGGGTACCCACCCTCCGGGTATCGGTAGAAGGAGGGATGCGGCCACCCTGCTGGAACCGGTCGCCGTGCTCGGATATGGAACTCGTAGAGCGGGAATACAGCCAAGGCCATATCCCGTCTCATTTCAGTAATGTACCTGCACATATCCAGAAGCAAGGCATCACGACGCCCTTGGTCCATGACCTCGGGCGCCCCTAAAACAGGAGGGCAAACGAAATTGGCCGGAAAGGCCGAACCAGAAGGAGGAGGGGTAAGTGAAGGTGTAGGCGTGGGAGTGCAGTGTGGGTCATCGAGTCCGAGCGGAGTCCGAACCGAGGGGTAGATGATCGTCGGCCTCCCGCTTCCTCTTCCTAGAAGAAGAAGTAGGGGTGAAGGTAAGGTGGTAAGTGGGTGGAGGTGGCCTCGCTCCTCTCAAAGAACAGACGGGAGCGGTAAGAGTGGAGGAAGGGTAGGGCACGGCAAGGTAACTGACGTGGAACTACAAATCTTCCACGTCCTCGCGCCCTTCACCTTTGGGAACCAGGTCAAGTCGGCCATGGCGCCAAGTCAAGGTAGGCCGCCTATCGGGTGCGTAAGTCCGGCTCGTGGGGTAGAGATGGCGGGCAATCCTAGTCACTAGCCCGCCGCAGACAACACGGCCGGTCTTGACCCGAGTCCCAATTCCGTTCTAATCTTTGAGCTACCAAGTAAGCAATGTTTAGGACAAACGGGTACCGTAATCAATGTTGAGGTACCTGCGAGAATCGCTAGCTCGGTGTTGGTCACGTTATTGGGCTCAGGTCGGCCAAAAATGGTCTCTCCTATCAGTCTCAAAAAGTAACGGGAGCGGTAAGTGTACGTGGGCTCCCTTCCGTGTGGGGAAGGGAGTGTGAGAAAGTGCAGCCCAAAGTGGTTGAAGGAGATCTCGAGGTGGGTCGGTGGGACCGTCACTAACGAGGCCTAGAACCTCCCAAACCTCGGCCAAAGTCCGGTGGTGCGACTCATTACGAGTCGAAAGTGAATGCAAGAAGCGGAGTGGTCGCGAGATAAGAGTCGGTATCAAAAGAGTAGGAGCTGAAAAACTCGTATGTAGGGATACGAATAAGCGACTTCCCGCATGGTAATCGACCAGCATACCCATCCCGTTCAACAAACTACAGACCTCCTCATAAATACCTAAGGTCTCTAGGTCAGTCCGTGCAAGGAAACGGGTGGAGGAGAGAGGGCAACGAAGTAAAGCGGCTAACCGAGTCCAGTGAGCCGTGGAAACGAAACGTACTGTAGGTAACGCCGGTAAAGGAGTAAGAGTGCCCTCTCCCATAACAGAAACCCCTTAAGAGCTGGGAGTGGACACGGCTAGCTGACTAGCCTGCTCTCTCGGCCTAGGTGGCAGCATGCCAGGCGTCGGGAAACGAGGGATGAATCCTCTTTCCAGCATAGTGAGAGCCTGGCAGGGGTAGAAGTAACAACTGGAGCTGCGGTGGTGACTAAGGCGGAGCTAGTGGCAACAGCAGGGACCACTGACTCGCTCAAGGATGGGGAAGAAGATCTTAGTAGAAGGTAAGGAATCTGGCGTCCATCCCGCAACATGATAAAGGGCATGATAAGAGAACAGTGCTAACCGTGGTTAAAACAACACGTTAACCAACATGTGACAAAGACATAAAGGCCCTATCGGTCGAAAAATTCGACTTCAAGAGATAAAATCCAACAATCCTCAACAAATTCGAAAGCGCAAAGACGTGAGTGGTGGTAAAATGATAACGTAATGACTGCTAAAGGGGGCTAACACAGCATGAAAACCACATATGGAAGCATGTAAGACTCCTAGCAGTCGGAGATTCTGACTCACAGCGCATGATTTCCCAGTAATTTACATCAAGTAATGGCGATAGGGGACGGTAAAAAGCAGTTAACAACAGCAATAGGTAAGCATGGACTGAGGTTAAACAAAGCAAGACAGCATAAGACCGTCTGACATCGAAAAACTCGACTCAGGAACCTTAATCGCGGAAATCTCGCGCAAATTTCGAATTAAACAAGCAAAAACAGTGAGGGATTGGGATAAGATCAGCAAGCAAGCAAGCTAATTAAGGGTATATAAACACAATTAAATCGAAAAATTCGACTAGACATGGATTTTTCGAACCCTAATTCAAAATCACCTCAAGAAAATCGAATTAATCGAAGAGAAAATGCAGAGAGTGTGAATGAAACACTTACTTGATGATGATGATCCTATAATAGCAATTAAACTTCAAATAAACAAGCAACAAGGGCGGATTTTAATCGAAAAAACCGCAAACCCTAATTCCCCTTAAATACCGAAAAAACGAGCACAAATGAGAGGGAAAACAAGGGGCTTTTGAAGATTAAAGTGCTAGCAATGAATTGTAGGTGACGGATTTGGTGATTTGGGCAAGAAAATTGGGGATTTGGGGGAGTGAAAATCGCAATTAGGGAGGGGGTTAGACGGAATTAGGGTGAAATGAAAATAGAATTAGGAAAATAAGAGTTTTAAGAAAGAAAACTCCCGTGTCCACTGTTCATTTCACTCGATCGAGTGATTTTAAGTCACTCGATCGAGGACTTTTGGTGTACCCGTTGCTCGATCGAGTAAGCATCCCCTCGATCGACCTGTTCCTCTTGGCTTTTCTCGATCGAGTAACCAGACAGCTCAATCGACCCAATTTCCACTCGATCGAGTACAAAAAGTACTCGATCGACGATTTCCTCTTGTAGACTCTTTGAATTTCGTCCTTTCTTCCTCGAATTGCGTGAAACTTCCCCAAACCTGCATAAAACACATCCAAACACATCCCAAAATACCAAATACGCAGAAAACACAGTCTATAGTCTTAGTCTATGCTAAAAATTGTCTAAACTAATTGTCCTAATTAAAACGTAATAAAGCAAATTCAAAAGAAATTCAAACGAATTGTCTATTACAATTTGTTACACGGGGCATTTCCCGTTTAATTCTCATCAGCTTTCAGTAGCCCCTTCGTGGGCTTCTGACTGGAAGACGTCACCTCAGCGATACTGACCGACCTCTTCATCTTCCATGAGCTTGAATCACTATTTGCAACAGTAGGAGGAATGTAGTTCCAATCTATGTAGGTTCGAACTTTCTTCGTTCTCGCTCCTCTGTCATCTTCTTTGGCATCCTTGCTTCCAATTTGATTGATAATGGCCACACCATATCCCTTGACAGTCCCATCCTTGCTTTCATCTGTACTGCGGTAAGGACAACAGATTTAACTTGCCTCCTTCTTGCTCTCAACGAGGCGGAGGGTTAACAATAAAAGAATATTCTCCAAATTTTCATCTGGAGTGTCAATAATAGGAAACAATAGAAGATAGAGCATTGCAAGGTTGGGCTTGCATGGGAGCTCTCCGGAACTTGGACTGATGAAAAATCAGCTCCTCATCCCCCACCTGAAAGGTCAAAGTCTTCCCCACGACGTCTATTATCGCCGGGCAGTGGATAGAAATGGTCTCCCTAAAATAATAGGGTGTGTGCATCTTCGGGGATGTCTAAGACAACGAAATCAACGGGAATAAAGAACTTCCCTATCCAAGCAGTACGTCTTCTACAATACCTAATGGCCGTGATAGACTACGGTCGGCCATCCGGATATCATGTTGGTGCAACTCGTTTTGTCAAACCAAGTCTCTTAGCCGAGAGACAAAGGTAAGACACTTACGCTAGCGCCTAAATCGCATAGCGCATTATCAATCAATCGCATACCGATATGACACGGAATTGAAAAAACTACCCGGTCCGATTGCTTAGGGGTAACTTATTTTGAAATAGGGTGACCCCACCTCGAGTCAAAGCTACGGTCTCACTTTGTCATTTATAGTCCTCTTACGTGCTAAAATTTCTTTCATAAGCTTTAAATAAGAGGGTACCTTAGTCAAGATTTGGTGAACGGCACGGAGACTTCCAAGTTCTTCAAAAGTTCAACAAATTTGCCAAACTGTTGATTAACTTTGGTATTCTCGAGTCGCCTCGGGAAGGGAACCGTGATAGGTATCTCGAGTCCCTTGTTTCTCGCTTCCAAAGTGTCTTACAGTGCAAGTTCGGTATCCTTTGGACGCCTCTTACCTCTCGAACGAGGTCTTTCCGGTGATTTCTCGCTTAAACGAGCACTAGCAGGCTCTCGAATAAGCTTCCCGTCATCAATATCACTCGATCGAACAATATGCTCACTCGATCAAGCAGTCTCCTTATCAAAATCAGTCGATCGAGTAACATTACCACTCGATCGACCACCTCCAGTTTCCTGTTCACTCGATCGAGCAGAACAACCACTCGATCGAGGGCTTTCTTCACCATTTTCACTCGATCGAACACCGACCTTTAGTCGATCGAGTAATCGCTTTGTCGTGAGCCCTTTTTCTTGACAGAACACTGTTCATCATCGATTCTGACTATCTTCGGTCTCCGATTTCTTCACTTCGGTCCCTCATAAGAAAGACCGCTTCTCAATTCTATCAGGTTTACCGTCTCATGTGGGTTCTTCTCATTTTGAGTCGGTAATTGACCCGGCTTCCTCGAGGATTGATTTGCAGCAAGTTGGGCAACTTGAGTCTCAAGTGCCTTATGTGACGCGATTTGCTGTTGATTTTGTTGATCATTTAGCTGCAATTGCTTCGATATGGCTTGCATCATGGACTTTAACTCGCTCACCCCACTAGAGGATGATGCACCTTGGTTAGAAAGGTTGAAGGATGGAGGCTTCTGATAGCCTTATTGCTTCTGGTGTGGAGGAATATATGGCTGCTGCGTTGGAGGAGCCGTGGGGTTGAGCACGTTCTGATTGCTCCACCTCAAATTGGGATGGATATTCGGCTCGTAGTAATCGTTGTTCTCGCCTGTAATGTTGAAAGACAGTACGCATTGCTCAAAAGGATCGGGACAATGATCCGAGACATGTCCCTCTCCTCCGCATCTCCCTGCACGAAAAAACCGTCTGTCACAAAGATTAACTGGTACATGCCCCCCTTAGAAATCCCTCCTAGCTCATACTTGTCAAACCTTGCAGTGAGGGCTTCAAGTGCAAATGGACAGAAGAGGACTCGGTGACTCTTCTTTGATTTCCTCTCGAGTTCCCATATTCAGCTTTGTGGGTGGCCAGATCATCAATGATCTTCCACCCCTTGGTTGCTCCCAAGTTTTCAAAGAATCGGCCATTAGCGTGACATCTAAAATGGCCCCGTGATCATCATACAAACCATTATAAAAATGGTTGCACAAGCTCCATTTTTCGATCCCGTGGTGCGGTATGGTGCGCACTAGCTTCTTGAATCGAACCCATGCCTCGTGGAAGGTCTCGTCGGGCCCTTGTTTAAAGCTCGTTATCCGAGCTCTAATGGCAATAGTCTTTGAGGCGGAGAAATACTTCTTATAAAATGCCAAAGCTAGCGAATTCAGTCAAGTAATCCCTCGGCTACCCGGTCCAAATCCCTATACCACTCCCTTGCAAGCATCGCGGAGTGAGAAAATGAACATGGTTTCTTTCACTTGGTCGAGTCACCCCCAGTTGGTGGAGACATGGAACGCAATAATCAATGAATATTTCCATGTGCTTGGCTGCATCTTCATTTGCGGCTCCCAAATAGATTCCTCTCGACCAAATTTATAAGGGACGGCTTTGGCTCAAATTTTCTTGCCTCCCCTGGTAACGTAAATCCCTTATAGAGATTCGCTGCTGTAGGTTCAGAGTGACTAGCAATGGTCGCTTCTTCGGCCATCTCAGGAACGTCTGGAAAAGTAAAGGTTTCAACTGATGAGGTAGAAACTGGAGAAGACGGTGGGTTGTCCTCGACAGTTCGTTCTCGTAGTAATTGGAACGAACTGGACTCTTCCTCTAACTGTTGATCTTGAAACAATCTTCTCTTTACGTGCAGAGATCTTTCAATCTCAGGATCGAATGGTAGTAGTGGACCACCTTGCGACCTGCGCATAAGAGGAAACTACAACAGAAGATAAGAATAGTCTAAGGAACGGGTGTCCCTTAGACTGAAAAGGACTAAAAATAAAGCAACTAATAATTTGAACAATTGCCTCCCCGGCAACGGCGCCAAAATTTGACACGGCTATCGCAACCCTATCAAAGATAAAACCTAACGGTCTCAACTAAAAATGTAGTAGAGGCAGTCGAGTATCGAATCCACAGGGAGGTAACGCAATTATAGTCATGTTCTGTTCTAATCCTATGGTAACAATTGGGGGTTTGATTAAATTTGATTCTAAACTAAGAGTAATAAAAGCGAGAAATTACGATTTAACTATCAAGAAGAGAGGGACATGTCGGGATTTCGGTTCACTACGGTAGTCCAACAACTCGTGATAAATGACTCGGACGAACTAATGTGAGACGGATGTTAAAAGGTCCTTTCGGTCCACTTTCTATCCTAAAATACCACTAACTTAACTTTCGTCCTCATTAGGGTAGTCTACTATTTATAGCAGGCCTATTTAGTCCAATCTTTCGATCCAGGATTAATTGTAGCCAGTTTAATGGGTGACATAGAAGCGTGCACTCAACTAGGTCGGGAATTACAGTTAAATTGCTATAGTGACAGAGTCTCTTATCAGTTCATCTAATTCATTCACTACATCGTCATTTTCCTACCGCAGATTCCCTAATCCCAACATGAAAGGGTTTAGTTACTCATGTTCGTAATTAAACTAACAGCATACAAATTCTCAGCAGAAAACATAATGAAATAATAATAAAATGCAATAAAGGAAATTAGGGCAAAGGAGAATGATAACACAACAAGAAGTTTAAAGCAACTAATGATTATTATTAAATAAAGAGAAAGGAAGGATTACAATCTGAGCAAATCCGGCGTAAAGAACACTGAATCCGAGCAATAATAATCCGAAAATAAAAGTAGCAGTGGAGGAAAAAGCTACGTACTAAGGGTTCTAGTAGAAGTTTTGATAGTATGAAAGATGAGATGATAAAAGGTGCCTAATAACCTAATTAACTTAGGTTTAAATAGAAAAACAAACAATGTTTAGCGAAATAATTAAACACACGGACTGAATTAAAGCCCATTAGGACGAAACCACTCGATCGAGTGCATTAATACACTCGATCGACCAACTTCTCAGCAAAGAATACTCGATCGACCATCAGGTTACTCGATCGAGGACTAGTCTCGGTGCAGCTTACTCGATCGACTGGGAAACCTCTCGATCGAGCATCGAAAGTGTGTAGGAACCACTCGATCGATCGGTAAACTCCTCGATCGAGTGATTATGTCTTCATTTCAGCTCAGTCTTCACCCAAGTGCCTCGTAGTGCGTGTCATGACACTTCCCAGTGCGGCAAAGACCCTACCGGGACACTCCGTCTCCTCTAAATGCATGCAAAAAAGGGCAAAAAGGGGTGTGGTTCCACTACTTTCGCGATCATTCCTACAAAAAGGACAAAATACACCAAAGTAGCCAATTCGGGGCAAAATACCATAAAAACAGTATAAAAATGCATAGAAATACGTGCTGAAATAGGCCAAAAAGACTATACATTAGGCACGTATCAATACTCACTCGGAATTTCTATTTTGTAGGCATTAGTTCCATAGCTCTCATGTATCTTGAATGGTCCATCGGCTCTTGACATCAACTTATTCTTCCTTTTGGATGGAAAATGTTCCTTCCTCATGTGTAACTATACTAAGTATCCCACTTTGAAAACAGGTTGCTTTCGATGTTTATTCACCTTCTCGTTGTATCTAGCATTAGCTTTCTCGATTTGTGCTTTAACTTTCTCACAAACTCGAAAAAATGCAACTTGTCTTTCCTTTGCTTCAAAACTCATCACATCCTTCTTTGGTATAGGAACCAAATCAATAGGAAGATACGGATTCACCCCATAAACAATCTCGAATATTGATCTTCCGGTAGTTATTGACGGCGTGCGATTGTATGCAAACTCAGCATGAGCTAATTTAACATCCCAATCTTTCGTACTCTTGCTAGCCAAACCTCGTAACAAGCTTCCCAAAGTTCTATTAGTCACCTCGGTTTGTCCATCAGTTTGTGGATGATGAGAAGTACTAAATAACAACTTCGTTCCAACTAACCTCCATAATGTCTTCCAAAAGTAGCTTAGGAACTTAACATCTCGATCCGACACGATAGTAAGTGGAATACCATATAATCGAACAATCTCATTGTAATAAAGTTCATCAACATTGGTAGAATCATCGGTTTTATAACATTGGATGAAATATGCCATCTTTGAAAATCGATCCACGACAACCATAATCGAATCCTTTCCTCTTTGAGTTCTAGGTAAGCCAAGTATAAAGTCCATACTTACCTCATTCCACGGTTGTGTTGGTACGGGCAGTGGCGTATAAAGTCCCTTATTGAATGTACTTTTTGCCTTTTGGCATACCACACACTTAGCCATGATCTTGAACATCTTTGCTCATCTTTAGCCAATAAAAATGCTCATTCACAATGTCATTAGTCTTGTTTACTCCAAAGTGTCCAGCTATTGCACCACCATGAGCTTCTCGAACCAAAAGCTCCCGAATCAAACCATTAGGAATACATAGTCAATTGCCTTTGAATAGATAACCGTCTTGAATAGTATATAACCCCGTTGGCTCAATAATTTCCTTGTCAAACTCTGGATCAGACTTGTACAGTTCTTTGATATGTTCAAATCCAAGCATTCTCGCATCCAACTCGATCAATAAAGTATGTCTTCGAGACAACGCATCAGCAACAACATTAGAAGCTCATGTCTTATACTTTGATGAGAAAGTAAAAGATTCTAGAAACTCAACCCATTTGGCATGTCTTGGAATTAACTTATGTTGCCCATGAATATGCTTCAATGCTTCATGATTCGAATGTAATACAAACGGTTTAGGCCTCAAATAATGACTCCAATGATCCAATGCTCTCACAATTGCATAGAACTCCTTATCATAATTCGAGTAATTCAATCGAGCACCACCCAACTTCTCACTAAAGTATGCTACTGGCCATTTATCTTGCCCCAAAACAACCCCAATCCCAACTCCACTAGCATCACACTCAACTTCGAATAAGTTATCGAAATTAGGAAGTGTTAAAACAGGTGCGGAGCTTAGTTTAGATTTTACCTTTTCGAATGCCTTTTATGCACTAGGAGTCCATACAAATTCACCCTGCTTCGTCAACTCAGTTATAGGTGCCATGATTGTACTGAAATTTTGAATAAATCTTCGATAAAACGACGCCAAACCATGGAAAATACGAACCTCAGTTGTTGATTTAGGAACCGGCCATGCTTTGATTGCCTCCACCTTGGATGGATCCATGCTTACACCACTTTCACCCACTATATAACCTAAGAACACCTTGCTTGGCACCATGAATGTGCACTTCTCCATCTTGCCATATAGCTTCTGTTATAGTAGCATTTTAAACAATTTACGGAGATGTTCAATATGTTCCTGCTTGCTCTAGCTATAAATAAGAATGTCATCGAGATACACCATAACGAACTTGTTTAAGAATGGCCTCAACACTTCATTCATCAACCCCCTAAAGGAACTAGGGGCATTGCAAAGACCAAATGGAATAACGAGCCACTCGTAAAAACCTTGCTTAGTCTTGAACATTGTCTTCTATTCGTCACCTTCACGAATTCTCATTTGATGATAACCACTTCGTAAATCAAGTTTCGTAAATACTCGTGATCCACTCAACTCGTCTAACATATCATCCAACCTCGGCATAGGAAATCGATATTTGATTGTGATATTGTTAATGGCTCTACTATCGATACACATTCTCCAAGTTCCATCTATCTTTAGAACCAATAGAGCTGGTACAGCACAAGGACTCAAACTTTCTTGAACATAACCCCTATCAATCAACTCTTGTACTTGCCTTTGTAATTCTTTTGCTTCTTCGGGATTACAACGCTAAGATGGTTTATTTGGCAATTGAGCTCCTGGAATTAAGTCAATTTGATGTTCAATACCTCTTAAAGGAGGTAATTCAACCGGCAACTCGTCGGGAAATACATCGCAAAACTCTTTTAACAGCCCTTGAACTTCATGGCTACTACTTTCACCATTGGCCTCCAAATCTCGAACCATAAGAACATAGGCTTGTTCTCCACGAGCTAGAACCTCTTCAACCTCACGAGCCTCTAAGAACAAGCTCCCCTTCTTTGATTTCAGCTCCTTGATTTTATTTGGTGATAAAGGCTTCAAATTGATTGTTGTTTTGCCTTTGGTCACGCTATATATATATTAGTCCTTCCATCATGCTCAACCTTTCGATCAAATTGTCATGGTCGTCGAAATAGAATATGGCATGCACTCATAGGAATCACGTCACACCAAATATCATCATTATAAGGTCCCAAGCTTAAAGAAACCAATGCTTGTTTCCTTACTTGAATTCCATTGTCCCCATTCAACCAATGCAATTTATATGGTCTATCATGATTCTTGGTTTGTAATTTCAAATCATCAACCAATTTCTTTGACACAACATTGGTACATGAACCACTATCAATGATTAGATTGCAAATTTTAGCATGTATCTTGCAACGAGTCTGAAATATTTGCTCCCTTTGTTCGACTTCAACCGGAGTTGTTTCCACATGAAGATTACGAATCACCAAACACTCCTCTTCATTCAATGGATCAACATCATAGGATACGCCTTCTTCTTCGTTCTCCTCAATATCAGCCATTTCTGTGGACTGTTCAGTTTGAACAAAATCAGGAACCATTTTGCGCAATTCTTGAGCAGTGAGTGCTCGCTTTTGTGGACATTCATTTTCTATGTGCCCACAGCCTTGGCATTTGAAACAATGTCTCAATGAGTTACTTTTAGGCTCCATGACTCCCTGACCTTTGTCTTTCACGTCTTCTTCCTTTTTTTTTTTTGGTGGTATGTTAGTATATATTATAACTTAATGTCCAATGGACAACCATTTACATCAACCATTTCTATATGTGATCTCTATTTGTGTACTACAGTATACATTAATATAAAAAACAACTCCTACTTAAAACCTTTCTCATGACACTATAAACTATCAGACTGCTTCATAGCCCCTTGAAAGATCCCCATAAGTCTTCTCCTGCAATCCTCTTTCACAACTTCCTTTCGCTTGCTAGATGTTGGTTTTGAATAAGAACTCGAGCCAAAACTTTCACCCCTTGAATAAGCATAGGGTTTCCTTGTTTTGTCTTGCTTTTCAAACTTTAGAGCCAATCTACAAACATCATCGAATCCATTGTAAATCTGAACATCGACTCTATTAGTAATCGCGGGTGTGAGACCCTTGATAAATCTTACAACCCTAAGCTCTTCCTTATCTTCAAGATCACAAAAAATCGTCATCCTCTCAAATTCTTTGATATACTCGACCACGGATAGATTTTCTTGTGATAAAGATTGCAACTTCAGGTAATTTTCTTGATCGTAATCTCTTGGTAAGAATCTTCTCATAAGGTGCTTCTTTAGTTTCTACCAAGTATTGATCTTACTGTTCTTGTTTCGCTTTCTCTGTTTTTTCAAGTTTTCATACCACAATGATGCATATTTAATAAGTTTTAGAATAGCTACCTTGAATTGTTTATCATCATACTCTTTGTATTCAAAAATTCGTTCAGCATGCCTAATCCAATCCAAAAACTTCTCGAGATCCAAATCTCCATTGAAATCAGGTATGTCAAGCTTTAGACCTCGATCATCATCGTTCTTGCTTTCCTTCTTAGGTTTGGAAATTGCATCATCTGAATCTGACCCACGAGACCTACTTCGACTTGGACTTCGTTCTCTACCTCGTCCAACTGGAAGGTTCTTTATCATATATTTTAATTCGGCCATAGCTTCCCTTATTTCATCTACTTCAGTTTGAAGCGTGCTTGTATCGTCACCAGTACCCTTGCTGAAATCGAAATCTCCTGGCATCTCCACTTCCCAAGATTAATTTGTTAAGAAACGAATTAATAACCTAGCTCTAGTAACCAATTTGATGTAAAATTTACTCGAAACTATGGAATAGAACGGTCTTGTGAACTGTTCATTTTAGATTAATAAGTATGCAGCGGAATTTAAACTGTTTATTTTGGTTTTTATATGATTTTGAACGAAAATATAAAAGAATATGACGTGATCACTCTCTCCTCCCTCGCAAGGAACTTGATTTTAACACACGACTGGTTTTGTGACTCTCACCTCGCAAGGATTGACTCACACTCTAATCTCTCCCTCGCAAGAAATAAATAAGACACTTAAAACTCGCAAGCAATAAGCAACAAGAAAACTTGTATTGATTCTCAAACTTCGATGATTAAAAACTGAATACAAAGACCCCTATTTATACAAAATAGACCTACCTTAAACTCCCTAAGCTTCTCTAAACCACGCGCCTAAACTGATAAGGAAACCGACCCTTAATATGGCAAATTGCCTTATTACAATCTTGATAAGATTATGAAAGAAACAATAAGGAAATAAAAATACTACCTTAAATTTATTGACTAGAATTAGGAAAGCAGAAATAAGGAAACTAATAATCCTAGAGCTTTCATCAGAACTGACCTAGACAGCCCTCGGGTTGCGTGTTGGTTAAACCGACTCCAACCTGTCTCCACTGTCCTTCCATGTTATCATATTCGCGATACTTGAGCCCATTTTGAAACTTTCAGAAATGTGAGTTATATTTCGACTAAATGAGACTTCATTTTTATTTTCTTCAAGTGCTCCTGCATCAGGTTATCATGTATGGTGCGTAGTATCCCTGATTGTGTAATAGTATTATTGTGTTTGTGTGTGCGGAGTGCGTCCCTGGCTGAGTGGAGTCATCATCGGGAATGGCTTCACGCCCTTGATTCGCCCCTTGTGGTTCCCGTCACAAGGGGGATGTGCACATTAATGGACATGGGTTATTCGCTCTATGGTTTTGAGTGAGGCTTAGGTGGTAAGGCTGCGGTCCCCACTGGCGGTGTGGATTACTGGTTGCAATTGGTAATCTGGCGGGACATACCTTCGGATTTGTCAGGTGATTGGTGGATTATTGGAGTTGAAGATTGGTGCTTGTGTTGTATTATGTTTTGTATGTTGTTCGTTAATTCTTGACCTTGTGTGGTTTTGTCTGTGTTTCTTTCTTGTTATGTGTCTGCGATAATCTATTATGGTGAGTAGTCAATATTAGCAGGTGTTGATATGTGGAGCTTATCTGGGTGCGTTGGAGGGACGAGTCGTTCACCTAGTCTTGGCATGGATAGTATCGCCGTAGTTGGTTGTTTATCAGTTGTATCTTTCTTATTGAGTTAAAGCTTTTAATAAATTGTAATAGTTCTTTTATTGACGTTGTGATATACTATTCCTCGGACAACATAGATGGTAATGCCCGTATCTGCTAGGGAAGGTCTTGTTAAGGCTCCTTGGTAGATGGGGGTGTTACAAAGTGGTATCAGTGCGACGATTTTGGAACCTGTAACCAATGAACATAATGAACGTAGTGAGTAAAATAAAATGAACCTGGTGTTTGCGTGTTGGGAGCCCCTTGTCTACGCGATTTTGGGTGAGAAGGCGCCCTCATTCCAAAATCCTAGCCCCAATATGCTTAAGCCTGCCACTTCGAATAGGAATATTGAGTCGGGAATTGTTTGTGTATGTGTGGGTAATGTGCAAGATATATGTATAAAGGTAATGTCATGTGTTTAGATGATAGCATATCTTATGCATAATTGTTTTTATAATTATGTGCATGAGTTATGTGGATGGACGAGTAGGATGTATTGGAAGTATATGTAAGTATATGTGGTGACATGTAAGTTGGTAATTGGTTTACAAGTTTGCAATATGTGATAATAGACATGAACATGTTATCGTTGTATGGTTAGATATGCATATGAATAAGGTAGAATACCGTTACCGCTATGAGTGAATGTGTGAACTAAAGTACGTAATAGCAGGTTCGTATGTTGTATGGAATGCAATAGAGTAGCCTTATAATGTTGTGGATGCGATACTTTTGTTATATCTAAAGTGATATATAGTTTGATAGTATTAGTATAAAAGATAACTAGTGACGAGTTCTAAATATGCCTTAAGACTCCGAGCGATTTTTTATTTTGCAGGGATGATCAATCAATTCCTTGCTCATTCGTTGTTGGTTATTTTGACTTACTCGACCGAGTACGAGGGAGTACTCGACCGAGTAGGTGGGTCACTCGATCGAGTTCGCTGGAAAACAGAATCGATGTAATTCCGTCTTATATTGAAACTCAACCGAGCAGCCCTAACTCGATCGAGTAGAGGCTACTCGATTGAGTACCGATCGAGTACCTCAGATACTCGATCGAGTATCACTGCTACAGAACACGGGTCTTTATAATTTTTCGGGACTTATGTCCCTAATCCTTCTCATTCTTTACTTTTTATTTCATCTTTCTAAACCTAATTCTCTCATAAAACTTCATTATCTACAAAACTTTGGTGATAATTTGGCTTTTGTTCTTCCAAATCCTTCTAGTTCACCCGTCTTACTCGATTTTTGCAAACTGATTCAAGGTAATTGCACTTCCTTCTTTTGATTTTGATGCAATTAGAAGCATATGGTAGTTTATAATTTCTAAAACTTTGATTTTTATGCCCTAAGATTGTGTTATAATTGTTAGATTTTGATAAAACTTCTCTGAATCCTTGTTAATTGATGCTAGAAACAATAATTTTGAGCCCAAATTGTGATGAAATTGATCCCGGATTTTCTAGGGTTTACCCCCAAATTTTCAATTTTTTTCATCTAATTCATCTTAAAAGGTTGAAAAAGGTTAAGGGATGCTAGTATTATCATATTTGATGCTTGATTCTAGCTATTTTCATCGAAAAATTTGTCTTAAAGCTCCATCTTTTGAGTATACAAGTTTGAAACTTTGTCCCAATTTTTGCTACAAAACCGATATATTGAGCTTAATTTTGGGTAGAAATTCACCCCGGATGCTTCCTAGAACTTGCCCAACTTGGTATTTTGAGCTTTTAACCCATCTTTTATGAATTGCAAAGAGTAAAGAAAATTGGTAAAACCATGTTTTCCTCCCAATTTCACATGTTTTTGGCAAAAGAAATCCATCTAAGCATTGTCTTTCCCGTATAAGGCATTTGAAAGTTTCTCCTTTAAGTTGTACTGATGTTTGGCTAACTATGTTGAAACGGATGCCGAGGACAGCTGCCATCCGACCTCAGACCAAAAGAACCCGAGTTAACACTGCCTCCGCGGAGGAGGTAGGAGAGGGGAGCCAAGGGCCCGTAGTTCTGCCGGTACCGCAGTACCCGACAGTAATTTTTGCTGATTTCAAAAAAAAGGATGCCTTTGTTAACTTGCTAGATCACACCTTGAAACCAACAAGGTGTATAGATCCGGGTGTTTTGGAGGAGTTAAGGATTGAGGTGGATGTCCGTCATATCTTTGAGATCTTTGTTTTGGAGGGTTTATATAGGTTGAGGAAGCATTCTTATGCTTTTCTAACCCTTGAGTTCATGAGCTCCTTTACCTATGACATAGCGGGAAAGATGGTGGGTTTTACGTTGATGAACACGAGCTTTTACCCGAATCTTGACCAGTTTGCTGACCACTTGAGACTTACCCGGCCTAAGAAGGGATATCTTAGTGACGTCCCACGTAAGTGTGGTGCTAGTAGCTGCAGTGTATAACCCAAGGACTTGACAGAAAAAAGAGGGTTCTGGCAAGAACTCACACACAATCTCCTAAATGCTATAAAATTTACAAATTTGTTAAAAATAATAATTGATCTGCTAAATTCATGAAACTGGGTGACAATTCAATTTAATGAGTAGGCTAGCTTTGAGTAAAATTTCCGGGTTTTATAGGCAATCTAAGTAATTTTAAAGAATTAATAGAAACTGACTGACAGATGGATTCAGACAGCATGACACAGGACTGTTGTTTGGGACTGAATAAGGACCAAAGGATATAATTATCAACTCAAATCCCACAAAATATTCACAGGGAAGCAAGTAAACAATTTGGACAACTTAAATTGGGATTTATCACAGCCAAGCACAGATAAATAACCAACTCAAGTCAACAGTAAAGCCAAACAACCCACAGACTGAGCACGGGATTGAATAAAATTCACCAACAGACACTGTTCAACATTTACAGTCTAAGCACAAGATGTTAGCAGGCTTGACACTTAACTACAGACTAATCACAAGTTAAAGGGGTTTGAAATTGAGAGAAATCTCAGGTTTAATATTCATCAAAAGCTGCCTCAATGCAAATGGGGTAGAGGTCCTTATATAAGCATCTCCCTTGAAATTCTGTTACAAAATAACCCTATAAATCTCATCTAAGGGCCAAGATTAGTTCTTAGGATACAAACAAGGTGATGGAAATATTTTACAAATGATAACAAAATGATTTAAAGCAAACTGAACAAAACAAAAGAAAATTGTAGCTAATAGTGATAGGTTGCTCCTCTTGACTATTGTGCTGCTTTGGCTGGGAGTATAAGGATGGATTGATGCAGTTGGTGCCCTAGCTTAGGCTCTAGGTGTCATCTGAAATATGAAGAGACAAACAAAAATGACCTTAGCATCAGTTCTTCCCTTGTTTAGCCAGAAATGGCAATCTGCTTTATGCTTTATGTCCTTATCTACAACTTGTCTTTCAGCTTGGTTTTCTCTTGGATGCAGTGTGAATTAAGCCTGGCTCCCTAGGACTTTTCTGAGCTTATTTGATCAAAGTTTCACCTAGCCAAGGTGGCAGCTGGTGGTTGAGCTTGTACTGATACTTGTGACCTCTCGAAGCAGGCCTGGCAGAGGCTGTTATCGGAACAGTGTGGTTAGGATTGTGGCATATCTCCTGATCAGTGTTGGCCTGATCCTTGGCATATGTTGCAGCCTCCCTTGGTTGAACAGGGCTTGTCCTCAAGCCTTTAGCCTCATCATCATCTGATTCATAATAGGGACTGAGATCTCCTACATTGAAAGTACCATGTACCTTATAGTCACCTGGTAGATCAACCTTGTAGGCATTTGACCCAATCCTTTCAACAATTTCAAAGGGACCATCAGCTCTTGGACTTAGCTTGTTCTTCCTCCTTACTGGGAACCTTTCTTTTTTCAGATGAATCCAGACCAGATCCCCTAGCATTAACTCCTTTTTCTTTTGAGGGACCTTAGACTGCCTTTTGTACCTCTCAATGGTCTTTTCAATCTGCCTCTTGACTGACTCATGTAGTTTTAGCATCTGTTAAGCTCTGGCCTTAGCATCAAATTTCACTTCCCCTCTTGGAATACTAGATAGTTCTAAGGGCATGAGTGGATTACCCCATAGACTATCTCAAAAAGACTATGACCAGTTGCAGCAGATAGTGCTTTGTTGAATGCAAACTCTACCTGTGACAGTTTCAAATCCAAGTCCTTCAAGGACTTACTGACTATGCACCTCAGTATCCTCCCTAATGTCTTGTTGGCGATCTTAGTTTGGCCATCAATTTGAGGATGGTGAGAAGTACTGAACAACAATTTTGTTCTCAGAAGTCTCCATAGGGTTTTCCAGAAATAACTCATGAACATCATGTCCCTGTCAGACAATATGGTCTTTGGTACCCCATGCAACCTCACAATTTCCTGTAAGTAGAGCTCAGCAACACTGGCAGCATCTCGAGTCTTCTTGCCGGCAACAAAATGAGCCATTTTGCTGAACCTATCAACAACTACCATCACATAATCCTTTCCCCTCTGAGTTCTGGGTAATGCAACAATAAAATCCATGCTAACATCTTCTCATGGTTTATCAGGCACTGTTAAGGGAGTATAAGGCCAAGTTTGGAATGAGCTCTTAGCTTTCTGGCATGTTGAACATCTTCTGAGGATAACTTGGATATCGCCCATCATTCTAGGCCAATAGAATTGGTCCTGCAATATATCTAGTGTTTTTTGAACCCCATTATGTCCTCCTAAGCCTCCTGAATATACTTCCCTGATTAACAGATCCCTGTAATGTCCCCTTGGCATACAGAGCTTGTTGCCATGAAACAAGAAGCCTTCCTGTAACAGATATTTGTTCCCATGAACTCTATTTCCCTCCAGTTTGAGTTATCCATTCTTCAGAGAAATCAGGATCCTCCTTGTACATTTCTTTTATAAACTCAAACCTAAGGACCTTGTTTTCATGACTGGCAATAAGGAGTGCCTCCTTGACAGTGCATCTGCCATCACATTTTGTTTTCCCTCCTTGTATTTACTGGAAAATGTAAATGACTGCAAGAACTCCACCCACTTGGCATGCTTGTGACTCACTTTGTGTTGGTCATTGATATATTCCAGGGCCTCATGGTCTGAGTGCAACACAAATGGTTTAGGCTTCAGATAGTGATTCCAATGCATCAGGGTTTTGATGATGGCATAAAACTCTTTATCATAGGTAACGTATTTTAATTTAGCTCCATTTAACTTCTCACTGAAATAGGCCACTGATTTTTGAGCTTGAATCAAAACTGCTCCAATGCCTAATCCACTGGCATCACACTCTATCTCAAACAATTGATCAAAATCTGGTAGCTTCAGAATAGGAGTCTCACACATCAGCTTCTTAATTTTCTCAAAGGACTCCTGAGCATTATCAGTCCATTGGAACTCTCCTTTCTTCATACATTCAATAATGGGTGCAACAACTGAGCTAAAATTTTTGATGAACCTCCTATAAAAGGAAGCCAATCCATGGAATCCCCTGACTTCAGTGATTGTTTTAAGGACTGGCCATGACTGAATTGCAGAGATTTTCTCCCGATCCACTGATATACCCCTCCCAGATACAATGTAGCCTAGAAAGGTCAACTCTTCAACCATGAAGGTGCACTTTTCTAGCTTGCCAAACAACTTATGTTCCCTGAGAATTTTAAATGCCACACCAACGTGCCAGAGATGCTCTTCCTTACTGCTGATGTAAACCAGCATGTCATCAAAGTATACCACAGCAAACTGACCCAAGCATGGGCTCATCACTTCAGTCATCAACCTCATGAAGGTGCTGGGCACATTTGAGAGACCTAATGGCATCACCAGCCATTCATATAACCCATGCTTTGTCTTAAAAGCAATCTTCTATTCATCTCCTTCCCTGATTCTGACCTGATGGTACCCTTGTTGTAGACACCTCGTTTCTGCACCCCTCGCAAACCACCCAGGGATGATTGGGCCGCATGCTTGATTCGCGGAACGATTAGTGACAGTTCGTAAGATTATCGTCAAGTGATTGCTCAAAAATTAATGTCAACCTCTTAGTTGTCATCTACGTGCCGATACGGTCGTTTTGGCAGTAATTAGAGTACATTCGGAGTCCGGGTCAAAAACCGTCTCCATTTTCTGATAGCTGTTAAATCCCGAGTCAGAATGTTCTGGAATGTTCCGGATATTTCTATTTCCATATTTCATCAAATTTTATCTTTTGGCAAATAATATCCCGTAATATTCAAAAGATAATCGAATAAATCCGTCCTACCATAATTTAAACACGGAAATCTTTCTTAAACAGGAGGAAACCTCCTGGGAAGACGCAAAGCAGTGTCTTTGCGCCTCTTCCAAGAGACGTGTGGCTGCTGCGCCTCTTCCCAGGTCCTTCTTTGCATGATTTACGTATCTTTTTTTTATATCTTTCCGAGATTCACTTCCAAAGAGTCTCCGAAACCCTATTCCTTCACGTGATTAGTATAAATAGGAGCCTTCGTTCCTCATATTTCTCACGCGAGTGTCCGCCCTTCTCTTCTCCCTTTGCATTCTAGACTTCGTTCTTACTAATTGGCGCCTACGTGCTTGGACTTCCGACCACGTAAGCTCGGATCCTTCCGGGTACCAGCCTCTCCGTTGCATGACCGACCAATTTGACCATTACACTCAATCAATCTAATTAATCAACTTGTTAAATCGTTTTCCTCTTACGAGGGCACTCTTTCCTTGCATTCGCGTCGAGCATTCACTAATCGATCTTCTTAGTTCTTCTCGTTTCGTCAACATGTAAGTCTGAGGGTGTATAATTCCTTTTGTTTATTGTATTTTTAATTATTGTATAACAATTGTAAGGTTTATGTCGAAAGTACTCATTAAAACCGATTTCTAAAAACCGTCTTCAAAACCTGTTTTGCGGATTTCCAGTAGACAGACAGTCGAGAAAAGACGCAGCAACTGCTGCGCCTCTTCAAAGGAGCGCAGCACCTGCCGCGCCTCTTTGTGAGGGCCGCGCAGATTCTCGCTTCTTTTCTTCTTCCTCTGTCCTCTGCAATTCGTATCAAATTTATTTGTTTTGTTTGTTCGTCTGTTAATTCTCCGTCATAAAATCATAATAATTAGCATGTATATTGTATCATATATTTCATCATTCATTCACATGTTTAATTCATCTAATCCGACTTAAATCCCAAGTAATTCATATTTGCGGGTTTTCGTCATTAAATTCAATTCGAGTTTTAGGGATTCAATTCGTTCGTATTGGGTTTCTGGGATTCATTGTTGATATATTTTTTATCATGTTCATTGTTAATCCGCCATCAATTCGTCATGTTTAGTTAATTATTCGCTTGTTTAATCATTCACTAACATCGACCCTTCACATAAATAATCCGTCTTATTCCGTCTTAATCATGTTTTGCTATTTTATGACCTCAATCATATGTAAATAATCTGTAAATCACTTTCATCCGACTAAATAATCTAAACCAATCCATTAAATTCACCAATTAACGTTAACAATTGCAGTTTTGGCTTCACGACGAGTTCGTCCTTGGGAATGACGCAAAGAATCGCTGCGCCTCTTCCAAAGGGCGCAGTGTCTGCGCGCCTGTTCCAGGATGACTTCTGTCCCTGAACTCCTTTTCTGCCTTGACCTAGTTTAATTAGCTACGTATTAATTAACTAGTATTCGTAATATCGCTAATTCCTGTTCGTTAATTTGTTATTTTATTCTTTTATTCGTTTTCTCAAATTATCCGTTTTGTTGGTATTTTCGACATAAATCGCCTAATCCGTTGTAATTAATGTAATTCTTTTATTTGCAGTTATATTAATTTATTGTATTCCTTTCATTTATCATTTGTATGCTTCCACATGTAAATCAACATTAAATCCTACTTCGACCCCAATTGTTTGCCTAATTAATTGTTCACCGACTTAGCTAATTTCACATGTTAGGATTAATCTATTGGATGTTGCATTGCATGCATATAGCCGACGATATATCAAGTATAGATAACTTCCCTAATCATTAGTAGAGGCCGCTATCGAGGCGGGCGAGATTAGGTGTTCGATCAAAAGAGCTTCCTAATACGTACCCTCACCCCTTACTCCAGATCTCCGTGAGCACCCGTGTTCATTGGCATCCACGAGAGTCATTCTAGACATAGAATGCTAAGGGTAACGATTGCTTAGTGTTCATGTCACTACTTCGTGTCTTGACATGACATGAGGTATTCGAACGGTTCCAATTTCCCATAAAAATTGGTGGCGACTCCTTACAAAATGCAAACGCTTGTTTTCGAGCCCCTTCACTCCCAAGCGCCCCCGTGGGCGGCCCGCTGTCCACAGTTTGGCGACTCCGCTGGGGATTATACACTTACGTGTAGCTAGGGTGAAACTTGAACAAGGTTAGGGAATAAGTTTGTGCAAGACAATTGTCGGTTTTCATAACTCGGTCTTCCTAGACCGTTTAATTCGGCCTTCCTAGGCCCAACCCAACCTATTCGACCAATCGTCCCGTCTAAACGGTCCTAATTCCTATTTGGGCCTAAGGATGGATAGCGATTGACGTCATCCATACCATGATGCTTACTCTTGTTTGTATCAAGGGCCTTCACTACTTGAGGAAATGGACTAGGAATCGGCCTTACTCTTGTTTGGCACGAGCCTCTCCACAGACTTCGGGTTTGATGGTTCGGTATGGCAACCCACCCTTTAAACCAAAACCCTTCTAAAAGCACTCAGCATCCCGTTATAATGCTTGTATAAATGTGTAAAACTCTACATGATCACCATTTCTAAACAAAACCATGACGAATTTTCAAAAAATCAAAACCCGTTTTCAATCAAGAATTTCGAAAATAGGGCCTTTAATTAGCGCAAAAATCCAGTCAAAACTCTGTCCGTTTGTCGTGTCAAAATTCGGGCCACAAGCCCATTTCAAAACCTCACTTCGAGTCCACTCCTACAACTACACTACAGTTGGCTAGGACACACATTTTCAAAGACCTTGTCTTTCTTCAAAACTCACTCAACGCAAGTGGCACACACCCACTTCACGAGTCAAAAATTTTCCTCTTTTAGCAAGTGTGATAGAATGGTCGATTATATCTTGATTCGTCGCCGATCTCTTGCTCAGTTTTCAAGATGCCTGGGTCAAGCGATGATACGAACCTCCAGCAAATTCAAGAGAGTAATGATCGAATCCTAGCCGCGCTGGCCCAAATGCAAATTACCCAGAACCAAACCTATGACCGCCTCGAGCTCATCGAAGGCCGCATCTTTGATGTAGAGGGAAGGCTACCTCCCCCCAAAGGTGAAGTACTAGTTTTTTCTGATGACGAATCCAAAGATGAGAATCCTCTCATGGGGACCACCGGTGAGAAAAGACTCCAATACCTAGAGGAGCAATTGATGTACCTTAAGGGGGACGACATTTATAGGGAGAACAATCGTAAGTATGAAGCCGTCAATTCCAAATTGCCCACTAACTTTAGCATGACGGATATCCCTAAGTTCAAGGGACATGAGAACCCTTTGAACCATATCCGTGCCTTCAAGGATTACATGTCTATCAAAGGCATCAAACCCGAGATGTTCTTAAGGATCTTTCCTTCATCTCTCGACACCATCCCAAAGCAATGGTTCTACACTTTAGATCACAAAAAGGTCGCTACTTGGGAGGACGCCGCGATCGAATTCTCAAAACAATACGCGGATAATGCCGAGATCCAAGTCAATATGCGTACTCTAGAGGTTCTTACCCAGAATGACAAAGAAGGATTCACCGACTTTCTAAGTAGGTGGAGGAAGACTAGTACTCAACTAGTAGAACGCCCGGATGAGGCCACTCTTGTGGAGAAATTCGTGGACAATCTCAAGCCCATATATGCCAACCATTTGAGATATCAAAACATCAAGACTTTCAAAGACTTAACCGTGTTAGGGACACGAATTGAAGATGACATCCGCAAAGGACTCTTGTCCAAAACGGTAGGTCGAGGATATCAAGGGTCCACAAGTCGTTCATACGGCTCTACTAGCAAGACCGACGAAGTTAACCTTCTCGAACCATCCAAGAAAACTAGCCCACCAAGGAAGTTCACAAACCTTGGGGATACATACTCCAATGCTCTAAAAAGGCTAGTGAAGCAAGGTAAACTCCAACCCATTGGACCTACTCCCGAGCCCGAAAGGAAGTCCAAATTCTGGGACGAAAATTCCTACTGTGAATACCATAGGGGTAAGGGGCACGACACCGAAAAATGCTATAAGTTGAAACACGTGCTTCAAGATATGATCGAAGATGGTCGACTTCCAATTCCACCAGGAGGTAAGCCTAATAACACTCAGAATCCTCTTGGAGTTCTAGTGATTACAAGTGATGAATCTACCTTAGATTGCTCACATCTCATCTCTCCCGCCGAGGATGGAATTCATGTAATTGAGAAAGAAAGACTCTACTCTACCATCTCCCCTACCATCTCCGACTTCATCGCCTGGGCAAGGAGTGTAGATAGACAAGTGTGGGAATTAGAAAACATGGTAATGATCTTGCGTGATCCCAATGCAACACCTAAAGAACGCGTACCATTGATCTTCTCTCAAAATGCTACTATGCAAGAAGTCATCACCATGGTCGATAAGCTAGTTGATCAAATCATACAACTAGAAAGTGACATCATGAAGATGAAAGAACTAGCTGCAATTAATGGGGTTTGGGCCGATGACGATGAAGACGAATACCTCATTGAAAACTCTTTGGTAAAAGAGATAGTCCAAAATGGCGAAGACCAAGATGTGGATCACCTAACTCGCTCGGGCCGTCCATACCAAAGTACTACTCAAAACAGTCCAACCAATGTCATCACACCAAATGACAACGAAGACGACCCCACTGATCATTTGCTCAAGCAATTACAAAAAACCAAGGCTGATCTTTCGGTCTGGCAACTAGTGGCGAGCTCATTTCCACACCGCCAAGCTTTACTGCAAGCTTTGGCCAAATTGAATGTGGCACATAACTCTACTCCTGAAGATGTAGTCAACTTGGTCTTCCAAGAATCCCCGAAACTAAGTAACCCTGTTACTTTCTCGGATGAAGACTTGCCACCTTTTTGGCGCCGGTCCACAACCTTGCTCTATACATCACCGTCATCCTGTCTAAAGAAGAATGTGCCAATGACCTTGGTAGATGATGGCTCGCGGTCAATGTCATACCCCTCAAAACGGCACACAAACTAGGCATGAGAGAGTCGGACTGGACTCCTACAAATCAAGGTGTACGTGCATATGACGGTACACGACGAAAAGTGGTAGGACTTGCTAACCTAACCATAGCAACGGGACCAATCGAGCGAAAGGTCAACTTCCAAATAGTGGACATCGAAGCTTCATTCAACATACTTCTAGGAAGGCCTTGGATTCATGCTTCCAAAGCAGTAACATCCACCCTTCACCAAAAGATCAAGATCCCACTCAATGGCAAAGTTGTGACAATCACTTCGTCGCCTATCAAGGCAATAATCGAGAAACAATCAAATAATCAAGTCCTTGCAGATCCCATATACGAACTTGGGGGCTTCCAAAGTGTAAATGTCATAGAAAGTGAGTTGGCACCCTTATACTATAATCCCTACTCCAACTTGGTGGTCAACCACATTCTCAAAAACCAGGGATACTTCCCTGGAATGCCTTTGAACCCAGTTCGGGAAAACACCTTCGCGCCATACAAGAAAGGCAACTCATCGAGAATACCACTTGGACTAGGGTACAAACCCACAACAGAAGAAGTTCTCGAAATGCTCGCCCAAGTCCAAAACCGTAAGTATGTAGGAGTCCAAATGAGGCCATATCTCCCTACCCTCAATGGATACTTCGTTCAAGAAGGAGGTTCGGAACTCTTTCATGGATTTCCCGAACCTTGGCATTACCTCGAGAAGAAGTTAGCCGGAATCGAGATCTTTCACGATTGCTACTTCATCCCTCCAGAAACGGTTCCTACCGTCAAAACCCGGCAAGCACCTTGCTTAGACGAACAAGCTGTTAGCCTCCTGTTTGGAGAGGACCGATTTGTTAGGGCCGCGCAGGATGAGATCATTACTACGATACTTCAAGACGATCGCTTCAACCCCACCGCTTTGATCACAGAAATCGACACCAAGCAGCAGAAAGGGTGGAGAAAATCAATCAAATGGACCAACAGTCAAGGAAGACTCTTCAAGCTCACCACTGGAGAAGGAGAGATGTTCAAAGAAGAACCAGAAGACGACGAATTCGAATCAGAGTCGGAGTCGGAGTCAGAGTCAGAGTCTAGAGAAGTAATTAGAGAGTCTACTCCTGTCGTCATCCCCACTCCCCTCGTTTCTCCTAGCTTATTTTCGAGTAGTCACAGTAGTTCGGGAAATGCCCCAATTTATCGTCCCTTTGCCGCCACTATCCTTGGATCGGTTGGCTTCTTTGTTTCAACTTTACTCAAATCTTAATATGAATAAATCAGGTTCTGCTTACTCTTTGCGTTATCTTGAGTGCAATTCTGTTTATGATGATACTGAGGATGACCAAAACCCAGACTTGACCGAAATACCTCCCTACGTAGCCAAAGAAATACTACGGGAAAGGGAAGGGGGACCAGTAATTGAAGACACCGAACCCATCAACGTGGGGACCGAACTAGAACCCAAAGAACTTAGGATAGGGACTACCTTGAGCTCAACCGAAAGAACCGATTTCATAGACCTCCTAAATGAATTCAAAGACGTTTTCGCTTGGTCCTACAAAGACATGCCGGGGATCGACAGGGATATCGCCGAACATAGGATTCCGATTAAGCCGGGTTTCAAAACGTGAAATGAAGCTTCGACGAATGAGAACAGAGTGGGCTCGAAGATTAAGGAAGAAGTTGACAAACAATTCAAAGCCGGGTTCATCAAAGTTTCCGAGTATTACGATTTGGGTAGCTAACATAGTACCCGTGCCCAAAAAGGATGGGAGAATCCGAGTTTGTGTTGACTTTAGGGATTTGAACAAGGCAAGCCCAAAAGACGACTTCCCTCTACCTCACATCGACATATTGGTAGACAATACTGCAGACCATGCATTACTATCCTTCATGGATGGATATGCGGGTTACAACCAAATCAAAATGGCCATGGAAGACATGCATAAGACCGCGTTCGTCACCCAATGGGGAACCTATTGCTATACTGAGAATGCCGTTCGGATTGATCAACGCCGGAGCTACATACCAACGCACCGCAACTACACTCCTACATGACATGATGCATAAAGAAGTCGAGGTCTACGTAGACGACATGATTGTCAAATCCAAGGAAAGAGAGGGACATATTGCGAACCTTCGCAAGTTCTTCGCAAGGCTACGGAAGTACAATATGAGACTCAACCCTCAAAAGTGCACATTCGGGGTGACATCTGGCAAACTCCTAGGGTACGTCGTCAGCCAACGGGGCATAGAAATAGATCCTTCCAAAATCAAAGCTCTGATCGAAATGCCACAACCTCAAACAGAAAAAGAAGTCAGAGGATTCCTGGGAAAAGTGCAATACATAAGTCGATTCATATCGAAACTCACGATGATTTGCGAGCCTATCTTCAAGAAACTCAAGAAAACGGACCACACCATGTGGGACGACGACTGTCAAAAGGCATTCGACAGAATCAAGGAGATATTGGCTAAACCACCAGTGCTCATGCCACCACAACGAGATCAACCTCTTGGTTTATATCTCACAGTAACTGAAACTGCCATGGGTGCTATGCTAGCTCAAACTATAGGAAGTGAAGAAAGAGCTATTTACTATCTAAGTAAGAAGTTCTTGGAGTACGAGTGCAAATATTCACAACTCGAAAAGACATGCCTCGCTCTTGTGTGGGCAACAAAAAAGCTACGTCATTACATGCTTAGCTACTCTGTCAAGATATTCTCCAAAATGGATCCAGTCAAATACCTCTTCGAGAAACCCGTTCTCAACGGACGTCTGGCAAGATGGACCATGATGCTCTCCGAATTTGACCTCAAATATGTGCCACTGAAAGTAATAAAGGGTCGCGCCGTCGCCGAATTCTTCGCAGAAAATCCCATCAACGACGCACAAACCGTAGATACTTGGTCATTTCCCGACGAGGATATACTTCAAACTGATGTAGACTCTTGGGATCTATACTTTGATGGAGCATCAAACCTAAGAGGATTTGGGATAGGAGTGTTGCTCATTTCTCCTGAAGGTGAGCATACACCGATTGCCGTCAAACTCGACTTCGAGGTGACAAACAACGCTGCAGAGTATGAAGCTTGTCTCATTGGACTACAAGCGGAAGTAAGCTTAGGCATCAAAAACCTCCGAGTGCATGGGGATTCATCACTGATCATCAACCAAGTTACGGGATCTTGGAAAATCCGAAGTGAAAGCCTTGCACCCTATCAGGCTAGGATAGACCAAGTGGCTCAATTCTTTGATCATGTAACCTACTTACACCTACCTCGAGAGGAAAATCAATTTGCAGACGCTCTTGCGAAACTTGCATCTTTGATAAACATGCCAGATTACATGATGGAAATGCCTTTGTGTATCGAACGACGGTCGGAGCCAGCGTATGTCCATCAAATTACCAACGAAGAAGAAATCGCACAAGAACCCTGGTTCCAAGCAATCCTAAACTTCAAGCTTAACGGTGCCTATCCGCCAGAAATGGACAAAAGGGGACAACGAGCTATACGCCTACTAGCTTCCCAATACATCCTGATGCAAGGAGAATTGTACAAAAGAACACCTCTTGGTGTAGTCCTACGTTGCCTTGATCATTCACAGGCACGAAAAGTAATGGAAGAAGTCCACGACGGAGAATGCGGTCCTCACATGAGTGGACCTATGATGGCAAAGAAAATCACACGTCTAGGGTACTATTGGACAACGATGGAATCCGATTGCATCAAATATGTGAGGCATTGCCACAACTGTCAAATCTTCGGGAACGTACAACACGTCCCTCCTTCGTTGCTCTATACAATGACATCTCCTTGGCCATTCTCCGCATGGGGAATTGATATAATTGGGAAAATAACCCCAGCCGGAACAGGAGGTCACTGTTTCATCCTAGTAGCGATTGACTACTTCACCAAGTGGGTAGAAGCGGCTTCCTACACCGCTCTTACGGCTAAAAATGTGGCAAAGTTCATACAAAACAACATCATCTGTCGATATGGTTGCCCGCATGAGATCATTAGCGATAATGGGTCCCACTTCCAAGCCGAAACCGAACAATTGCTAGCCAAGTACAAGATCAAGCATCATCACTCCTCGCCCTATCGACCACAGACTAACGGCGCGGTAGAGGCGGCTAACAAAAATGTCGTCACGATCCTCAAGAAAATGACTGACAATTATAGAGATTGGCCAAGCAAAATACCCTTCGCTTTGTGGGGGTATCGTACATCAGTCAGGACACCCACTGGGGCTACTCCTTTCTATTTGACCTACGGCATGGAAGCCGTACAACCAGTTGAGCTAGAAATACCATCCTTGCGTATTCTACTAGAAAGTCAAATCCCGGAAGCCGATTGGAAAAAGGATAGATACGAAGAACTCATCCTCTTGGATGAACGTAGGCTACGTGCCTTACATAATGTCCAAACATATCAAGCACGTATCAAACGAGCTTTCAACAAAAGAGTTAGGCCAAGAAACATCAAAGAAGGAGATTTAGTTCTCAAATCGGTTAGAGCTCTTTTACCTATCGACCCGAGAGGGAAATTCAAACCTAATTGGGCCGGACCATATCTAGTCAAATCCATACTCCCAGGGGGTGCGGTTAGAATCACAGACCTGGATGGAAATGAGTTTTCAAACCCCACAAATCTCGACCAACTGAAACGGTACTATGCCTAGGATAGAACAGAAACGCGCCTCGCGTAAACCCACGTGTCGCTCTTGTGGCACTAAATAAACGGCCCCTGGCCTATTTGAATGTCACTATGCTCTTGCATCTTGGCAAACTTGTCATCCTCATATCATCAAACAAACTAAATTCGCACCTCCAGAGTAAGTAAAGCTCATGCTTGTTTTCTACGTTCATTGCAAGCTCTTGCTTCGAATAATTATTCTTTTACATTTACTCGAACTACGCGCAAGGGTTTGATTTCGCTTTCTTTAAGTGAATACGTAGGCAATCCTTCACCGGATTCAACCCGCCATTATATATAAAATAAATATAAATAGAAGGACATTTGCATTGCATTTGAAATTCGACAAGAATAATTAATGAAAATGCCAACGGTTTCATAACCACATAACCTCTTTTATTTCATTCAATTTCTAATAATAATAGTACGACAAATAATAAAAAATAGATAGGCTAGGATTCTAAAAATCCCTCCTTTTTATTACAACAATAATAATAATAATCAAATAATAATAACTAAGACTTGGGCTATTCCTCCATCTTTCCCTTGCCCTTGTCGTTCTTGTCATATTTCTTGTCACGACCTCGAGCCGGGCGCTCTTGCACCACTTCAGACCTAATCACCAACGGTCTTTCTCGAGGCCTGACTCTCCCGTTCTTGTCAACCACCATCTCTGCGGCGGGGAGTAGTCTTCGATTTCTTGAAGGATGAATGACTTGAAAGCCGGCTTCTTCTTCTCCTTCGGTCAGATGCTTCTCTTTCTCTTTCTCTCCCTCGCGCACCTTGTAATCAACGGGCTCGCGCTTCCTCAGTCTTTCGCGCTCTTCCGAAGTTGCAGCCTTCCTCCACCTCGGATAAGAGTCGACACCCACAAAGCATTGGAGGAGAAGCTCGGGAACCACATGTTTCTCTGGGCCCATTTCATAGCCCACTCTCTTCGGCTCTCGGTAGTCAACGCCATAGCAGTCTGCGGGACGGTGTCAAGCCTAGGGATCATCTGCTTCAACCCAACTTGCCTCATCAATCTCTCAGGGAAGATGCATACCATAAACTCCAATCCAGGGATGCGCACGGACCTAGTGGGATCTAAAGAAGACACCCAAAGGATGTGGACTTGAGGTGCCACCATGGTACAACCCACACGATCAAAGGGCCGTCATCAGTCTTTAGCTTGTTCTTCCAATAGTCGCGAGACCGGGTGAAGTCCACCATGTACTGGCCCGTGTCCTCATCGCAATCATACGGGCATGATAGGAAAGTGCATGAACTGGGGGCTCGAGCAATCGGAGCCGTTCCATAAGCCAAACCTACCAGGACAGGTATTAGACACAAAAAAAAAAAAAAAAAAAAAAAAAAAAAAAAAAAAAAAAAAAAAAAAAAAAAAAAAAAAAAAAAAAAAAAAAAAAAAAAAAAAAAAAGAAAAAGAAAAAAGGGAAGAAGGTGTCTTACCTGTAGGATGACGGGACTCCCCAAAAATGGAAGATCGCGATTGGATTTCCTATTATCCAAGCCCAAGATAATCTCCCCCAAGCATAGACAAGCTGGGCTCCTGCGCAGCTCCATTTGCTCAATAAGGCCCAATAGGCGAGGATCACCTCTCAAGTCCTCATCAACATGTCCCTGAAAGACGTACACATGCAACAAACAGAAGCCAAATGCTCTCCTTCTAGCAACATAAGAGACAGTAGGGTCGGCCCTGTTGATGAATCGGTCTATAAAATCCAACATCCGCACGCCTTTCGGGGTAACAAGACGATCTACCTCGAGTCTAGTCAGTCCAAGCAAATCTACGAACTTACTCTTATACCCTTGAGCAAGTAGAAGGGATGGCGGGTAAGTGTTCGGGGTCCCACCCGCCAATAGCGAGCAATTTCCTCCGGAAAAGGACAAATATCACCTCCTGGAAAGGCGAATACATGATAATTTGGATCCCAATAATCAAGGCAAGCATCTAAGAACGGTTTCACTACCTTGATGAGCTTCAAACTCAATAAAGACCCAAGATTATAAGCACCCATGTCGTGCTTTTCCGTGTTCGAAAACTCATTAGTCCATTCCTTCAAGCGAACCTCCAAAGTATTCATAATGATAATTTTCTCTTGAAAATTTATTTTAGGAGTTTTAGGAGAAGCGACGAAGAAAAGACGGAAGAATTATATGATTCAAAGCTTCAGGGCGCTTTCTATTTATACTAATTTCTTTGTTTCCAAAATCCGTCAGAACAAACCCCTCTCGGGAACAGGCGCGGCACTGCTGCGCCTCTTCAAAGGGACGCGGACTCATGCTGCGCCTCTTCCCAGTGCTCACTCTGTGATTTCCGCGTTTGGATCTTTCCTAATTCTATAACGCGCGTGATTTCCTATTCCTATGGGATTTTATTTTGGTAAACTACGGACGTTTACCATGTTTTGGAATTTCGCGGGCACGCATTTCGAAGCAACATTGACATTCTCGCCATTTTATCACATTTGTGTATTTAATTGTCCATTTAATTCTTTTTTATTATTCAAACATTTATATACTTATTTCATTTTCTTAATTTCTTTTTCTACATTTTCTAAACTTATAAATTTCTTTTTTTTTTTTTTTTTCGGGGGTAACCCTCCCTACCGTCCGGTCATTTCCGGTCATTTCCGGCAAAATTTTTGCATTTTTGCGTTTCTTTTGAGTCTCATTGTGCGCTAATTAAAGGCCTTATGTGTATATAAAATGTATGAATCACGTGATTTTCCATGTAAATTTCGGCGGCATAACGGCATAAACCGTTATCTACCAGAACCTGTTCAAGAACTAACCTGCAGGTACCAACAAACAACCCAGCAGCAAAGGCACTCAGGCCATCATATATACAACAAAAGCAAACATACGAGCAAACTGAGGGCTTGCGCCCCGAACAAAGTACAAATGTACAAGCAAACTGGGGGCTTCGCCCCAAACAAGTCAAAAAGACCAAGTAAACTGGGGGCTTGCGCCCCAAACCGAGTCCAAAAATGTTTCAAAATCAGATGTACAAATCTACAAAACCGACACAAGCTACTGCTGGGCACCCTCCAACTCAGCAACTCTCGCCATCAGAGCGGCGATCTCGGCATCCCGAAACTCGAGCTCCCTCGACAAGCGAGCCGTCTCCTCCCGAGCCTGGGCCAACTCTCGTCCTGACTCGCTGTCACCCTGCAAACAGCAACGAATTGGCTCATGTCAATCAACTCAAATTGGGAAACCCAAAAATCAAAAAAAAAGAAGATCGAAAAATGGGTATAAAGGTTCATACCTGACGACCTCGACCGCCGACGAGTGCCTCAATGGCCGTAGCTCGTAGCCGGTTGGCCACCCTCCATAGTGCCACGAACCGGGATGGCGCGACCTGCATTTCAAAAGGAAACTCTCAACAAATTAAACAAATTCAGTCAAACGTGTTCTTACGCGAAAACCATGCAAAATGGGAGCTCACCCTCCGAATCAGATGCTGCCAGTCATCTAGGCCAGCATCCGTCACAGCTACGTCAAAATCACGCAGCTCGGAGATCGTCGTCCTCCCAGTAGCGTCAGTGTACTCGAGGGTCTCGGGGTACTCTGGGGGCTCGATGCCCGCCGCCTCAACCTCCTGAAAAGACGAATAGCTCTCATCAATCGACGATCTGTCGTCGCAAGTCTCGAAAATCAAATCAACAAGAAAACAAACGATACTCACCACTACCGGCCAATAGGCCAACCTCCCGTAAAGGAACGCTGAGTAATCCTCCTCAGGAAGAAGAAGGTCGTCGCCACTGGCACCGGCCAGGTCCGCCTCCCTCTCAGCTTCGGAGGGCTCAACAACATCGTCCTCGGAGGATCGACGGAACCGTCAACGCACCCCGAAAGCACCGACGAGCTAACCGCTCGCCCGGATACCATACGGGACCCATCGACGTCCACAACGAGCCGACTCGAACTCCTAGGACGAAGGGTCTCGGCAACAAAGGGAGGCGCTCCGGCGTACTCCGCCCAAGGTCGGGCCTTTGTGACAATATGAAGGCAAAGGTCATTCCTATGATCAATTGAAAACAAAATATGAGAGGATGTGAATGAATACAAATGGGATACTCACATTTGCTCGGTGAAGGGCGTTCACATCCCGCCGGTAGACGTTGTGAGAAGAACGCTTGCTCTTCGTCCGGCACATGACCCAATCCCTCACCACGGGATAGGCCCTCTCCAACGGCTCCGTCCTCTTGGGCGCGAGGCCCGGAAAGTAAGAGTACACCCACGCCTGTAAAGCGAAATGGTCAGTGACGATCTTTGATAAAAGAAAAGAATTTACGTTGATCTAAAGGAAGGTTCATACCTCCAACAGTAGTCCAGGTCCGACAGCGCCAGGAGAAGTCCCCTTCTCCATCAGCTCTGGGCGAACCATGGCCCTCATAAAGCGGATGAGGACCGCAAAACCAGCAGTGACCCAGTCCCAACGCCCTAAGGAACTCGGGTCGAAAGAAAGGGGAGAAGCTTCGTTGTGACCTCTCACCCTTGTCTCCGAGGTAAATCGAAGACAAGAACCACCAAAGCCACGACGCAGGCCCCTGCTCTTCTACATGCACAAGGAGGAGGAGCCGTCTCCCTCCCATCGATCACCACCGATGCCGGGGTCTTCCCCGCAAAGTAATCTCGAACATAGGTACTGGGTACCAAACCCGGCACCGCAACAGCCTTCGGCGACAAGTTCCAGCCAATCAACCTCCTCGCCTCGGCCGAGTCCGCCCTCATGCCAGCCTCCGGCCACACCATCTCCTCGGTCCCGCACGGCAGACCGGAAATCATGCCGTAGTCCTCCAAGGTGACCCCCACCTCACCAAAAGGCAGGTGAAATGTGGAAGTCGTATCCCAGAATCGATCCAAGAAAGCCCGGACCAGGCTAAGGTTGGCCCGCAACTTCCTCTTCACGATATCCCTCCAAACCTGAACCAGAGGACCAAACGCTCCGCGCTCGATCATGGCCCTCTCTTCCTCCGACAGCCGCTCGTAATGCTCCATCGCCGTCGTATACCCCGAGAACGACCGGATGTTCCCGGCCTCCTATCATGATTTGAAACAAAGCTATCTTTAGTTTTGAAATAAATTTAGAAGAGATTCGAACAAAAAATGGAAAAGGATAGGTAATGAGTTAGGGAATTCCTATTTACCAAGCTCTTCACCGTCCTGTAGGACAAGTGACCCTCTGCAGCCCACACAAGGTGCCTACTCTCCCAGGTCTCAGCCCACGCAGGAGCACCTCTCAGCTGGCGACCCCCTCGTCCGAGGTGGGCCCGTCTCGGAATCTCCTCCTCGTCAGCAGCCTCCTCCTCGGGGACCTCCTCTGCAGCAGCCATCACCGCGGCGGTGAAGGCCTGCTCTAAAGCCTCCTCAACAACAGCGGCGTCTACGTCCATAGGATCTCTCCCAGAAGTAGAAGCATCGTCACCTGCAACGATTAAAGCAAATCCAGGCCGCATCACATGATGACAAGCCTTTGTTAAGTAGTTATTTCGAGCCTTCAAGGCCCAGAAATCGCCCCTCTCCGGCCATCCTTGGCCATGTTCCCGCCAACCCGATCACTCATGTGATGGATAGGGTCAAGCCAAGTCAAAGTCAAAACCTAGTTCCGAGTTCGGGTCGAAAATTCGGCAGCATTTCGCTATAATGACGATTATGCCCTAAAAAGTGTCCTGCAAAAGTTGTCACAAACCAAACTTCCGAGATGACAGGAAGTTTACCCATCATCCAAGGATCCCTACTATCAAATTTCGTCACAAATGGGCAATCCTAAGGCCATTTTCGAAGCAATTTTCGATCTAGCTGTTAAACCGTCTCAAAATTCGCTCAAGGGCTCGAAACTCGATGAAAATTCAAAGTAAATACATGGTTATGTTCCTAACATTGCCTACTACTCATTTCTAGCATCAATTTGGCATGGAAAATTCATTTGGGGGAAAAGCCCCAAATTTTCGATCAATTGGGTCGAAAACCCTAATGTTTGCAGCTCAAAATTTGACAAATATGGAAGATTAATGCAAGATTAAAGCACATACCTCGATTAGTCATATTTCAAGCAAGCTTTTGAATCCAACCTTGACGGAAATGGTGAAGATTTGAGAGAGAAATTGAAGGATTTGTGTTTCGAAATAATGAAATAAAACCCTTCTGATTTCGCGTTTTTACGCGGAATTGCTGAATTGGGGAACAGACGCAGCAGGTGCTGCGCCTCTTCCAAGAGACGCAGCTCTTGCTGCGCCTCTTCCTTTGTTTCCCTCCTGATGGATTTTCAAAAATCCGTTATGAGTTCGTTACTCGTGGGCCCATCTTTGGTGCGCCTCTTCCTCGATGACATTTTATCACTTTGGTCCGTTTCGACGATTTCCTTTCGTTCCGGCCCGCATTTTATCCAGTGCGACAATATTTCGCAGTATTGTCCGAGTTCATTTTATCCCGCACAGCAGTATTTCGCAGTATTGCTCAACCATTTTGTCTAGCGCGATAGTATTTTGCAGTACTGCTCGCTCGAGACTTTCTTTCGTGACGATTCAGATGTTCCTAGTCGTCAAATCATTTTACCCGGCGCAGTAGTATTTTGCAGTACTGCTCATTCAAAGTTTCTCATACGACGATCAAGATGTTCCTCGTCGTCGATATGTCCCCAACAAGAGTTCGCTTGAGACCGACGCAAGCAGATTCAACTTCCAAATTTCGCCAGAATTCGCTCAAGACTGACGCAAGCGGATTTTCCCCAGCAGTTTCTACCGACGTCCTGCTGTTTTCAATATCTCTTATTCCCCGCGAAGCTCGATTAAGTCTCAGGTATGGTCTCTTCTTATGGCTGGCGAGCCTCCTTACGTAGTCTAATGGACTTTAAACGACCCTCCCCGATAGTCGACAGACTCTAAAATGTTCCCGACGACAGGTCCTTGGCTCAGACCCCTTGAGCCACCTAGCGTCGCCATAGTCGTCAGGTTGTAATCTTCGATTGACCTGATGGCTATACTTTGACTTTCGCCTTGTCCAAGCCTCGGTCAAAGTGGGGGCTCAGAGACACCTCGTTTCGCACCCCTCGCAAACCACCGGGGATGATTGGGCCGCATGCTTGATTCGCGGAACGATTAGTGACAGTTCGTAAGATTATCGTCAAGTGATTGCTCAAAAATTAATGTCAACCTCTTAGTTGTCATCTACGTGCCGATACGGTCGTTTTGGCAGTAATTAGAGTACATTCGGAGTCCGGGTCAAAAACCGTCTCCATTTTCTGATAGCTGTTAAATCCCGAGTCAGAATGTTCTGGAATGTTCCGGATATTTCTATTTCCATATTTCATCAAATTTTATCTTTTGGCAAATAATATCCCGTAATATTCAAAAGATAATCGAATAAATCCGTCCTACCATAATTTAAACACGGAAATCTTTCTTAAACAGAGGAAACCTCACGGGAAAGACGCAGCAGTCTTTGCGCCTCTTCCAAGAGACGCAGTGGCTGCTGCGCCTCTTCCCAGGTCCTTCTTTGCATGATTTACGTATCTTTTTTTTATATCTTTCCGAGATTCACTTCCAAAGAGTCTCCGAAACCCTATTCCTTCACGTGATTAGTATAAATAGGAGCCTTCGTTCCTCATATTTCTCACGCGAGTGTCCGCCCTTCTCTTCTCCCTTTGCATTCTAGACTTCGTTCTTACTAATTGGCGCCTACGTGCTTGGACTTCCGACCACGTAAGCTCGGATCCTTCCGGGTACCAGCCTCTCCGTTGCATGACCGACCAATTTGACCATTACACTCAATCAATCTAATTAATCAACTTGTTAAATCGTTTTCCTCTTACGAGGGCACTCTTTCCTTGCATTCGCGTCGAGCATTCACTAATCGATCTTCTTAGTTCTTCTCGTTCCGTCAACATGTAAGTCTGAGGGTGTATAATTCCTTTTGTTTATTGTATTTTTTTAATTATTGTATAACAATTGTAAGGTTTATGTCGAAAGTACTCATTAAAACCGATTTCTAAAAACCGTCTTCAAAACCTGTTTTGCGGATTTCCAGTAGACAGACAGTCGAGAAAAGACGCAGCAACTGCTGCGCCTCTTCAAAGGAGCGCAGCAGACCCGCGCCTCTTTGTGAGGCCGCCAGATTCTCGCTTCTTTTCTTCTTCCTCTGTCCTCTGCAATTCGTATCAAATTTATTTGTTTTGTTTGTTCGTCTGTTAATTCTCCGTCATAAAATCATAATAATTAGCATGTATATTGTATCATATATTTCATCATTCATTCACATGTTTAATTCATCTAATCCGACTTAAATCCCAAGTAATTCATATTTGCGGGTTTTCGTCATTAAATTCAATTCGAGTTTTAGGGATTCAATTCGTTCGTATTGGGTTTCTGGGATTCATTGTTGATATATTTTTTATCATGTTCATTGTTAATCCGCCATCAATTCGTCATGTTTAGTTAATTATTCGCTTGTTTAATCATTCACTAACATCGACCCTTCACATAAATAATCCGTCTTATTCCGTCTTAATCATGTTTTGCTATTTTATGACCTCAATCATATGTAAATAATCTGTAAATCACTTTCATCCGACTAAATAATCTAAACCAATCCATTAAATTCACCAATTAACGTTAACAATTGCAGTTTTGGCTTCACAGCCAGAGTTCGTCCTTGGAACAGACGCAGCAACTGCTGCGCCTCTTCCAAAGGGCGCGCAGTGTCTCTTCTACTGTTCGGGACGACTTCGTCCCCTGAACTCCTTTTCTGCCTTGACCTAGTTTAATTAGCTACGTATTAATTAACTAGTATTCGTAATATCGCTAATTCCTGTTCGTTAATTTGTTATTTTATTCTTTTATTCGTTTTCTCAAATTATCCGTTTTGTTGGTATTTTCGACATAAATCGCCTAATCCGTTGTAATTAATGTAATTCTTTTATTTGCAGTTATATTAATTTATTGTATTCCTTTCATTTATCATTTGTATGCTTCCACATGTAAATCAACATTAAATCCTACTTCGACCCCAATTGTTTGCCTAATTAATTGTTCACCGACTTAGCTAATTTCACATGTTAGGATTAATCTATTGGATGTTGCATTGCATGCATATAGCCGACGATATATCAAGTATAGACAACTTCCCTAATCATTAGTAGAGGCCGCTATCGAGGCGGGCGGGATTAGGTGTTCGATCAAAAGAGCTTCCTAATACGTACCCTCACCCCTTACTCCAGATCTCCGTGAGCACCCGTGTTCATTGGCATCCACGAGAGTCATTCTAGACATAGAATGCTAAGGGTAACGATTGCTTAGTGTTCATGTCACTACTTCGTGTCTTGACATGACATGAGGTATTCGAACGGTTCCAATTTCCCATAAAAATTGGTGGCGACTCCTTACAAAATGCAAACGCTTGTTTTCGAGCCCCTTCACTCCCAAGCGCCCCCGTGGGCGGCCCGCTGTCCACACTTGTCTGAGATAAATCTTAGAGAAAATTATGGCACCACTCAGTTCATCAAGCATATCATTTAGCCTTGGAATTGGGAACCTATACTTGATAATGATGTTGTTAATGGCTCTACTGTTAGTACACATTCTCCATGTTCCATCCTTTTTGGGAACAAGTAATGCAGGGACTGCACAAGGACTTAGAGATTCCCTGACAAAGCCCTTGCTCATAAGCTCCTAAATTTGGTGTTGTAATTCCTTGGTGGCTGTTGGATCACTCCTGTAAGCAGGCCTGTTAGGTAGCACAGAACCTGGTACAAGATCAATATGGTGCTCAATTCCCCTCAAGGGTGGCAGTCCACTAAGTAGTTCTTTTGGAAACACATCTCTAAACTTCTGGATCAAAGGTTCAATTTCTGCAGGCAACTCTGAACCCTTCTTCTCAATTACTTCCTTGGACAGCAGGATCAATACCCGTTGCTCCTGTTTCAATTCTTAGATCATGGCAGCCTCAGATAAGAACATCACACCACTAATCTCCTCTGACATATTTGGACTTCCATAGTTTCTTTGATTTGGTGTTAAGGTGGTCAGGGTGACCTTCTTACCTTCATGTTTGAAAATGTAAACATTCTCCTTGCCCTGGTGAGTTGTATTCCTGTCAAATTCCCATGGTCTCCCTAACAGCAGGTGCCAAGCATCCATGGGTACAACATCACATAGCACCACATCTTTGTACACTTTACCAATAGAGAATGGAACCAGACATTGCTTATCAACCTTAACCTCTGCTCCTTTGTTTAACCATCTGAGCTTGTAAGGATTTGGGTGATCCTGAGTCACCAGATTCAGTTTGTTGATCATGGTGATGGAAGCCACATTGGTACAACTTCCTGCATCAACGATCAAGTTACATACCCTTCCCTGAACTGTGCACCTACTTCTGAAGATCAGAGACCTCAGATCAGCTTCCAATGGTGCGTGTTGTGAGTGCATAACCCTCCATAAGACCAAGTTGTACCCTGTGTCAGGGTGAGCTACAATCTGATCTTGGCTTGACTCATCCTCAGCTTCCATTTCCTCCAGCACTAGGTTCTCTTCCTCCTCATATTCAACCAATCCTTCTCTTTCCCACTCTTCTACTTCCATTGATGTCAGTCCTGATGTGACCATAATTAGCGCATATTTAGCCCCCGAATTAGCCTTGTTCCCATGCTTTTTAGTGCATATTTGGGTCATTTACTATCTTTAGTTCTTTGTTTTGCATATTCTTTGAGATTTTGATCCCTTGGTAGGAAAGGAGTAAGAATCTTGCATTTTCATGGCAAAACGAGACTCAATTGATCGAATCCAATGACCAAGCATCAAGGAGAGACAAGATTAGAAGGCCTTTGTACATATGATAGTAGATGAGCAATGTTGAGAAAGGATCCTTGAGTCCCCAAGGAAATCCCCAAGGAATTTATGAAGAAAAGGGAAGAAAAGAAGAAGAAGTCTTGCTGAGGGACAATCCGTGCGGATTGTCTACAATCCGGCCGTCCTCCACCTGCACAATCCGTGCGGTTTTCCACCAAGACGCTCGGATTCCATCACCACAATCCTCCCGGATTCTCTCGAATCCGCTCGGGTTCCTTCGCCAGAATCCGCCCGTCCCGACCCTGATCCGCTCGGATTCCTCTACAGCGCATTTTCGTCTTCTCCAAGCTACAAAGAAAGAAGCCCTTCCTTCGGAAAATACCGGCTCCTCCCTGCTCAATCTAAAAAGTGTAATTACTAGTTTAGCCCTTAGTTAACCCTAATGCATCCCCCTAATTTCCACTATAAATACCCCATTAGTCTAATTAGAAGAGCATGTTCTTCTTATCAACAATTAGAGTAGTTAATATCAATCAAATCTCTCTTTAGTTTTGAAATCAACAATTAATCAAGTTCTAATACAAGTTTTATTTCCTTAATCTCTCTTTTTGTTCATCCTTTATTTTGGGTAATTGAAGATTATTTGGGTTATTATTGGGAGATTGACAACCTCTCAATCAAGCATCAAGTACTTCTTTTATCTTTGCTTTATTAATGGAATCATTAGTAGGTATAATTCTCTTAATTCCTTTTTAATTATTGTTAATTACTTTCATTTATTCATCATGTTTCATTTTGTTGGTATGATTGACAACCTTGCTAGCATGATCAACATGATAATGAGTGAGTAGTCTCTTAGCTAGGGTTAATGGGTGATTAGGGGAAACCAACATGGGGAATGATTCATGCTTAAATTAATATGCTTTCATGTTTTATTTGCTTGCTTGTTTTGATCTCAACTCATGCACATGTTATGTTTGATGAAATGCTAAGCCTATGAATCCTTGCATTTACTACCATCACCTATCTATTCAATGAGACTTGTAAGACATAACCCAACTCGAGTCTCATTAGACCATGCATGTTGTTGAGTAGGGAAGATTAAGTCGACTTGTAGGTGTTGTACAATCTAATCGATTCGGCTCCGGGACCCAAACTTTCCTAGGATTGTAAGATATAACCCAACTCAATCCATCACAACAATAATTGCTTGCTTATAATTTGAGAACATGTTTGTATGATCAAATCCCATGATTCCCCTATGATCCCATGACACCCTAGTGATTTTAATCAATTGTTTACACCCCCTTTTTAATTCATCTTGCTTGTTTATTTTCATTGCTATTTTAGTTAGTGACCTTCTACATCAACCCAAATTGTGACACCCCTAAGACACCACTAGTTTCAATTGAAATCTCATTTCAATACCCGTCCCTTGGGATCCGACCTTTACTTGCCTCTTTACTAATTGTAGAGTTGTTTGTGAAGCTATAAATTGTGTTTTGATTCGGACGTGACCCAACGACCACATCTTTCTATTTGTGAACACGAAACGGACCGATTAAAAATGGCGCCGTTGCCGGGGACCGTGTTTGCTTGATTTAGATTTCTTTACATTGTTATTAGTTGTGTCTTTTCTTTGCCTTGGGGAAGTAAAACTCCTCAAGGTTTGTTCTAATCATTTTCAAGTTGTTCGATATTTTGCGAGATGGATCTTATAGATTGTTTTGTAGAGGACCACTTAAGTATACCTTTCTTCAAAGATCCCATGCAAGCATTGGAAGCCTTGGAAGCAAGTGAGGCTAAAAATATATATTGGGAATTGGAGGTGGATCTTTTTGAGGCTGCTCTAGCTAACAAAGAACTTACTCATGCACAATCCGAATTAGTGCATAACATTCTAGTGGAAGCATGTCAACCCATAGAGGATGAGCAATCCATCCTAGAAGATATTTTACAAGCTCAAGAACAAGAGGAACCCATCATGGAATTTGAATATGATGAGGTTGATGAGAATGAAGAACAAGTCGAATATGCTATGAGAATTGAATGTCTAATGGAGATGGAGCAAATTCTCAATGAAACTCCAAAGGAGGAAAGTGAGGTATAAACTCCTACTTTGAAACCCCTTCCCCCAAATTTGAAATATGCTTACCTTGATGAATCAAAGACCAAACCCGTGATTGTTAATGATAGACCCGATGATGACCAATTGGGAAAATTGCTTGATGTGTTGAAACAACACGAGAAGGCTATAGGTTATAGTCTAGATGACCTTAAGGGGATAAGTCCCAACTTTTGCATGCATAGAATTCATCTAGAGGAAGACCGTAGACCTACCATTCAACCCCAAAGAAGATTGAACCCCCACATGCAAGAAGTTGTCAAAGGAGAAGTCATGAAATTACTTGATGCGGGAATCATATATCCCATATCGGATTCTTTGTGGGTTAGCCCCATCCAAGTGGTACCCAAGAAAGGAGGTACCACGGTAGTGACCAATGAAAAGAATGAACTAATACCCACAAGAATGATCACCGGTTGGCGTATGTGCATTGACTATCGAAAATTAAACTCCGCAACAAGAAAGGATCACTTCCCCTTACCATTCATTGACCAAATGCTTGAGAGGTTAGCCTCCAACAAATTCTTTTGTTACCTTGACGGGTATTCGGGATTCTTCCAAATCTCTATACACCCGGATGACCAACATAAGACCACCTTCACATGCCCTTATGGCACTTTTGCATATAGGAGGATGCCTTTTGGTTTATGTAATGCCCCCGCCACTTTCCAAAGATGCATGATGAGTGTCTTCTCCGATTACTTAGAGACCATAATGGAAGTTTTTATGGATGATTTTAGTGTTTATGGAAAGGACTTTGACTCATGTTTGCATAATCTTTCTCTTGTGTTGCAAAAGTGTGAAGATGTTAGTCTTGTTTTAAATTGGGAAAAGTGTCACTTCATGGTCAATGAAGGAATTGTTTTGGGTCATTTGATTTCGGAAAAGGGCATCGAAGTCGATAAAGCTAAAGTTGAGGTGATAGAGAAACTCCCACCTCCCGTGAATGTTAGAGGGGTGAGAAGTTTTCTCGGTCACGCGGGTTTTTATCGTCGTTTCATAAAGGATTTTTCAAAAATAGCGAAACCCCTCACTCAACTTTTGCTTAAAGATGCCCAATTCCTCTTCACTGATGAGTGTGTTGAAGTTTTTAATAGAATCAAGGAAGCACTAATCTCGGCACCAATCATCCAACCCCCGAATTGGGAGTTACCCTTCGAGATTATGTGTGACGCTAGCAACTACGCCGTTGGAGCGGTTCTTGGCCAACGGGTAGGGAGAACTCTTCACGCCATCTATTACATAAGCAAAACCCTCGATCCCTCCCAAGTGAATTATGACACAACCGAGAAGGAGCTTCTTGCCATTGTTTATGCTTTGGATAAATTCCGTTCCTACTTGCTTGGATCCAAGGTGATTGTATTTTCGGATCATCGTGCTCTCCGACATCTCTTGATAAAGAAGGAGGCAAAACCAAGATTGTTGAGATGGATTTTGCTTCTTCAAGAATTTGACTTGGAAATAAGAGACAAGAAAGGAGCCGAGAATGTGGTGGCGGATCACTTGTCAAGGATCCGGTTTCATGATGAAAATGGAGAAACCCCGATCAATGATTCATTTCCCGATGATATTTTGATGGCCATTCAAACACAACTTGAAAGGCACATCACCCCATGGTTTGCCGATTATGCCAATTATATTGTTGGAAAGGTACTCCCTCCAAATTTGAACCACAACCAAAGGAAGAGATTCCTATTCGAAGTGAAGAGGTACTTTTGGGATGACCCAAACCTCTACAAGGAGTGTAGTGATGGGCTCTACCGGAGATGCATCCCTCAATGGGAAATCCAAGGAATCTTGGAAGGATGTCATTCATCACCCTACGGTGGGCACCATGGAGCAAGGAGAACCGTTGCAAAGATTCTCCAATCGGGCTTCTATTGGCCTACAATGTTTCAATATACAAGAGAATTCATCATTCATTGCGACGCTTGTCAAAGAACGGGAAATATCTCGTGGAGGAACGAAATGCCACAAAGGGGCATTCTAGAGGTGGAGATCTTCGATGTTTGGGGAATTGACTACCAAGGGCCCTTTGTGACATCCAATGGGAACAAGTACATCCTTGTGGCCGTAGATTATGTCTCAAAGTGGGTGGAGGCAATTGCCACCCCAAATGATGATGCAAAAACGGTCACCAAGCTTTTCAAGAAGATAATTTTCCCAAGATTTGGAGTTCCTAGAGCGATAATTAGTGATGGAGGAACGCATTTCCATGAGAAGAAGCTTGCATCCCTTTTGACCAAATATGGTGTCCAACATAGAACCGGCTTGGGATATCATCCTCAAACAAGCGGTCAAGTTGAGATTTCAAATAGAGAGATCAAGCAAATCCTTGAAAAAGTTGTGAACAAGACTCGGAAAGATTGGAGCACAAAGCTTGATGATGCTCTTTGGGCTTATAGGACGGCCTATAAGACTCCCATAGGAGCCTCCCCTTACAAGCTTGTCTATGGAAAAGCATGTCATTTGCCAATTGAATTGGAGTACAAAGCTTATTGGGCAATCCAAGCACTTAAACTTGATCTCAAATTGAGCGGTCAAAGGAGGATGATTCAAATCCAAGAGTTGGAGGAGTTCCGACTACAATCCTATGAGAATGCAAAGATTTACAAAGAAAGAACGAAATTGCTTCATGATAAGAGAATTAGACAAAAGGCCTTGCACAAGGGAGACAAAGTCCTTCTATTCAATTCACGCTACCGACTTTTTCCGGGAAAATTGAACTCTAGATGGATGGGTCCCTATGTGATAACCGAAGTTGGGAAATATGGAGATTTCGAACTCAAGGCGGAAGATGGAAGCAAGTTCAAGGTAAATGGTCAAAGGTTGAAGCCATACTATGAGGGAGCGTTTGTTGGAGAGGTCTAGGTCACCTACCTCGGGCCCCCTCACCCTTAAAAGGACCATCTAAGGGAGAGTTTGGTGGAGTCCTCCCTAAACCACCACTTGTAAATACACTAACCCTCTAACTTGTATTTATTATTTTATTGCATTTGTTTTAATAAAAAGCGTGAACTCTTTTCATGACCGTAAGTGAGGGATGGTTACTAATGAATTTTGAATGAAGGAAGAAACACATTCTCGAGTGTGGGGACGCATCTAAGAGAGGAGAGAAAGTCAAAGGATAAACTCGCAGCTGAACACGTGCGTATCCCCTGGAATCCGGCCGTTTTGCTGGAATCCGAGCGTTATGTAGAGAATCCGTCCGTCCAGCCACGCTGAGGATTTGAAGATTTTTGGACTGAGGTCGAATCCGAGCGTCCCAGAGGGATAAATGCCCGTCTTGAAGAATGCGGCCGGATTTGAAGGAAGACGCCCGTCTTTCTACCTGTGCATTTCAAGGAAAAATTTCTGTAAAGGAATCCGTCCGTCTTTATAAAAAGACGCCCATCCCATCATAAAAGAATCCGAGCGTCTCATGCTCGAGACGCCCGTCTTTGAAGCGTCAAATTCTGGAAATTTTCGCTGTGACAGAATCCGGGCGTATTGCCCAGAATCCGCCCGTCCCGAGGAACACCAATCCGAGCGTCTTCATCTCGAATTCGCTCGTCCTCCCACGGTGTTTTGACCCGACGTTTCCCTAATTAAATTATACCCCACCACACATATAGTGACACATCACTACTCCTTCCACTTGCACTATAAAACCCACCTCCTTATGACTCCCATACATATCCAAATCACTCTTTTAACCCACAAAATCAAAAAGCCCCAATTTTCTAGGGTTTCCAAAGGCAACCCTCAATCAACAAGGAGCATCCTTACCCTTTCACAAATCAAAAGAACCCAACAAAAGAATCAAGAATGGCACCAAGAAGATCCTCTTTTAGGAATGCAAGAAGACCAAGGATGATGGGAAGTTCTTCTACCTCCCATGTAAACACATTAAGAAGGGAGCATGAGGAGATTGTAGATCTCACAAGGCTTGATGACTTCTCAAATGTGGAATTTGTCAATGATGTGCGAAAATTAGTCTTCCACCGGCTTCTAAGTAAGAATATTCTTCCCACTAAGTTTTTATGTCATGCTACCTTGAGGAAACTTGGGATTTATCACCAAGTGGAAGCTCTCTTTGAGGTTTTTGGTCTTTCAACCCTTTTTCGCATGTATGAACCAACCTATCGGTCTCTTGTGCTTGAATTTTTGAGCTTTTTGAAGATTACGACCTTGAACAAAGTGATATGCATAGAGTTTAGGTTGGAGAATGTTTCTAGGATGATGACCCTTCTAGAATTCGCGAATGTGTTTGGACTCGATGTTTCGCCTACCCGAACATCGAAACCCAAGAAGTATTGTGTTGAACCTTTGTGGAGGGCCATGACGGGCCGGGATTTCATCCATACCAAGGAATGTCTTGCTTTTCATATCCAAAACCCGATCTTGAGGCTTACATATCGATTTCTTTCGGGCACTCTACTTGCCCGCCGAGATCCGGCCATCGTGAATCAATTGGACCTTGTGTTTATGGAATCCTACCTCAACATTCAAGGGAGAAATGTGTACCACTTCAATGCACCTCTAGTATTGCTAGAAAAATGGGCAAGGTTTAGAAATGGGAATAATGATGGAATGAAACACATAGTAAATGGAGGACTCATCACTAGGCTTGCAAAGCACTTCAACCCGAGATTTAACGAGAACAATGAGTATACTCCTCTCTTGGGAAGCACTAGGATTAACGAAGATCTTCTTCTTGTCCACCACCATTGGATAACCCTTGAGGGGGTCGATAAGCGGATAAAGTGGTTAACAAAAGGAAGCGATCCGATTTATCTTCCAATGGCCGATCTACCACGTATCTCCCCAAGAAGAGGAAACTTGTCTCCAATGCCATCCTACCTCATCCCAAGTCTAACAAGGCAAGCACCACCACCTCCAAATCCACCACCACAACAACAAGAGCAACAAACTCAAAATGAGAAGATAAAAGTGCCTCCCTACCCTTTCCCCTACCAACCGTATAACCATCCAAACCCCTTCATCCTCCCCCGTGACGACTTTGTCACGGGAATCTTACAAGATCTATACTACCGTCAATACGAGACCTCCGTGGACACTTACTATGCACTCTATCCTCAATATCACGAGATGGTTCGAAAAGGACGGGTTAGTGAGGAAGGAGCTTTCCCCTCATGGGCTCAAATGGATTTGCTCTTCCCCAACTCGGAGAGAGCTAATGAAGGGGCGAACGGTAGACAAGAGGAGGGCAGTGGCAATTCTTGTGGAGGTGACACGGTGGAGCTTGAGAGTGAGGAAGACGAATTCATGGACCCAAGTTTGTGTGATGCTTCAAAGGAGATTTGGGATAGTGATGTAGAGGGAGATGATGCCGATGTCTAGAAGACTACTTCATCACTAGGTGGAGCGGGCGAGAGGCACCCACCTAAGTTTAAGTGAAGTTTTCTCATCTCTCCTCTTTATTTTTCAAAATTTCATGAAAAGATGTTTGTGTCTTGCTACCTTGTATTTTTATTAATCTTGATCATTGATGGAGTAGTCCTAGCACCATAGAGGACTCATACCTCGGTACCATTGAGGTGTTCTCATTTTATTGTTCCCATTTTCAAAATCCAAAATGACAAATTAGTTTCATGCATTGCATAGTGTGTGCATGAACTATACCCATCCTTGGGCATTAGCAATAGTGTCTCACTCGGTTTGGGGAAGTTAATGCATACACAACGGGAGGTAATCCAAATTATCCTCTCCGTCATAACAAAAACCATGCATCATGTAGTGTAGCTTAGTGTAGATTGCATTTAGTATAGAAATCATGCATCATCTTTGCATAATTTCCATCATTTTGGCCATTGAGGACAATGCCCATATTAGTGTGGGGATGGGAATTCTAACATTTAACTCTTATTCAAAAAATCCAAAAAAAGTTAAAAATTTCGAAAATCATAAAAATTTGAAAAATTGAAAACCCAAAAACATGTTTATTTCCCTTTGTATAAATTGTCTTGTATATATTGTGTTTGTTCTATCCTTGTTCACATTGATCGACTACGCCACATCCGAGACATGAGGATATTGAAGACCGCATGGTATGATGTTTCCAATCTCCTTTTTCCTCTTTATGTTAATGACTATGTGGCTTTATTTTGATTGATGCGGTATAACAATGTGAACTTAGGACTTGCATTTAGTTTACATGTCATATTAGTTGGTAGAATCATTTGTATTAGGATGTTTATATTAGTTGCATCATAGCATGTAGTTGCATTTAGAAATGTTTTGAAAAATGCCTAAGTAGGAACTTTGACAAGAGCAACTAAGCCATTACAAATACTTGTTCAACTTAAGACTTTGCCTACTAGAATGGTTGTAAAACACCCTAGATAGTGTCATACTAGATTTTGACCCATGACCCAAAGCCTAGTCAAGGGTTTGCATGTGAGTCACCTATCCAACCCCGTGATGCGATGTGGACTTAGTTAACTTGTCTAGGTGACCTTGATTGACCTTGTGGTAAGGCAACCCAAAAATATTTTCTTTCAATAAGTTTGAAGTGCTCATTTCGAAAGTTTTGTCATGTGGAAGTAATTTAATGCCAAGAAAACCTCAAATGTTATGAATTGTTGAATGTTGAGAAATTTAAGTTGTTTTGATGGAGGCGTACCACTTCGATGTGCTTTGGTGCGGGATCCATTGAATTGGGCCCCCACACGGTTGTGAATTCGGCCGCCCAGAGACAGAGTGACTATCACCCCGAAAAGCTATTGTCTAGAGATTAACCGGTTGCCTAATAAGCGATTGGCGAAAGCAAAGGACACTAGCCCGGAAGGGACAAACCCCATCTAAAATTTTTGAAATGTGAAAGTTGAAATGAGGAAAATTTTGAATACTAGTCATATCCACCCACTGTGTATAAAGATTTGAGCATTTCATTCCCAAAAAGCCTTTTTGTCAATCCACTTTGTCGAGCTTGGGACGATCCATGACCTTTACTTTTGTAGAGAATTCGAGACTTGTCATGTCATATGCTACTAGCATCATAGGGATCATCATTCCACCACCATCCGATCGCTCTTGACGAAAGCATTTGGAAATTGAGGACGAAAGTAGTCTAGTTTAACACCATTTGGAGGTGATTTAGTGCCATCCTATTAGCCTTAGTAATTTGTTGAACTAGTATTTGTGAAGGATTACATGCTCTTAAATTTGTTCCTCTTTAGTGCCTCCGCCACTTGATGAGGAAGTGGCTATTCTTTTGTAGATGCATCCATTATGTGATTTTGTGTGCTTAATGTTTGGATGTGTCGCCATTTTGGCAAGACCCACCTTGCCTTGCAAGAAGGCATCCTACCTCATGGTTGTCTTGTTGTGAGTTGAAGGGGCAGAGTGAGACCCGCTAATTGTCTCATATCGGCTATGTTATTAGGTTAGTTTAAATAATGGTCCTAGTCTTTGTCACCTCTTTACTCGGGACGAGCAAAGGTTCGGTTTGGGGATATTTGATGTGACCATAATTAGTGCATATTTAGCCCCCGAATTAGCCTTGTTCCCATGCTTTTTAGTGCATATTTGGGTCATTTACTATCTTTAGTTCTTTGTTTTGCATATTCTTTGAGATTTTGATCCCTTGGTAGGAAAGGAGTAAGAATCTTGCATTTTCATGGCAAAACGAGACTAAATTGATCGAATCCAATGACCAAGCATCAAGGAGAGACAAGATTAGAAGGCCTTTGTACATATGATAGTAGATGAGCAATGTTGAGAAAGGATCCTTGAGTCCCCAAGGAAATCCCCAAGGAATTTATGAAGAAAAGGGAAGAAAAGAAGAAGAAGTCTTGCTGAGGGACAATCCGTGCGGATTGTCTACAATCCGGCCGTCCTCCACCTGCACAATCCGTGCGGTTTTCCACCAAGACGCTCGGATTCCATCACCACAATCCGCCCGGATTCTCTCGAATCCGCTCGGGTTCCTTCGCCAGAATCCGCCCGTCCCGACCCTGATCCGCTCGGATTCCTCTGCAGCGCATTTTCGTCTTCTCCAAGCTACAAAGAAAGAAGCCCTTCCTTCGGAAAATACCGGCTCCTCCCTGCTCAATCTAAAAAGTGTAATTACTAGTTTAGCCCTTAGTTAACCCTAATGCATCCCTCTAATTTCCACTATAAATACCCCATTAGTCTAATTAGAAGAGCATGTTCTTCTTATCAACAATTAGAGTAGTTAATATCAATCAAATCTCTCTTTAGTTTTGTAATCAACAATTAATCAAGTTCTAATACAAGTTTTATTTCCTTAATCTCTCTTTTGTTCATCCTTTATTTTGGGTAATTGAAGATTATTTGGGTTATTATTGGGAGATTGACAACCTCTCAATCAAGCATCAAGTACTTCTTTTATCTTTGCTTTATTATTGGAATCATTAGTAGGTATAATTCTCTTAATCCCTTTTTAATTATTGTTAATTACTTTCATTTATTCATCATGTTTCATTTTGTTGGTATGATTGACAACCTTGCTAGCATGATCAACATGATAATGAGTGAGTAGTCTCTTAGCTAGGGTTAATGGGTGATTAGGGGAAACCAACATGGGGAATGATTCATGCTTAAATTAATATGCTTTCATGTTTTATTTGCTTGCTTGTTTTGATCTCGACTCATGCACATGTTATGTTTGATGAAATGCTAAGCCTATGAATCCTTGCATTTACTACCATCACCTATCTTTTCAATGAGACTTGTAAGACATAACCCAACTCGAGTCTCATTAGACCATGCATGTTGTTGAGTAGGGAAGATTAAGTCGACTTGTAGGTGTTGTACAATCTAATCGATTCGGCTCCGGGACCCAAACTTTCCTAGGATTGTAAGATATAACCCAACTCAATCCATCACAACAATAATTGCTTGCTTATAATTTGAGAACATGTTTGTATGATCAATTCCCATGATTCCCCTATGATCCCATGACACCCTAGTGCTTTTAATCAATTGTTTACACCCCCTTTTTAATTCATCTTGCTTGTTTATTTTCATTGCTATTTTAGTTAGTGACCTTCTACATCAACCCAAATTGTGACACCCCTAAGACACCACTAGTTTCAATTGAAATCTCATTTCAATACCCGTCCCTTGGGATCCGACCTTTACTTGCCTCTTTACTAATTGTAGAGTTGTTTGTGAAGCTATAAATTGTGTTTTGATTCGGACGTGACCCAACGACCACATCTTTCTATTTGTGAACACGAAACAGACCGATCAAGTCCCCTCTTAGAAGGACAATCCTTCCTAAAGTGGTCATATCCTTGGCACTGAAAGCATTTAATCTTCTTCTTAGTCACATGTGGGTTGGTTTTCTGGTTCAAGGGGGCTTTTATTTTATCTAGTGTAGATGGGGTAGTCGTCTTAGGTGTACTCCCAATCCTAACACTAGTAAATGGTCTGAATGCAGGTCTAATGGTGGTTTTAGACACTGCATGCTTAGCCTTCCCCATTTTCTCAACTCTTAATGATAGATTAACCACATTATCATAAGACCATAAAGGTTGCATCCTAACCTTTGCAGCAATATTCTTGTCAAGACCCTCTAGAAACCTAGCAATCCTTTGCTCAGGGTTTTCATTAATCTCACACTGCAAGGTCAACTGCTCAAATTCTCTCAAGTAGGTCTCAATGGGTCTCTCATCTTGCCTAAGTTTGGACAGTTTATTAAAGAGATCCTGAGTATAATATTTGGTGACAAATTTACCCAGCATATTTTTCTTAAGCTTAAACCAAGACTTAAGTGGTTCCTTCCCTTCTCTAAATCTTTGATATTTCAAATTATCAAATCATAGAGAATCATAACCCTTTAATTTTAAGACAACAACTTTAAAGGCCTTAACATCAGTGTATCCTTTATACTCAAAGATTTTCTCAATATCCCTAATCCATTCTAAAAAATCATCAGGATTTAGGCTACCGGAAAATTCAAGGATTTCTACCTTTAGATGATTGTCTGTGTGCTTAGGAACCTCCTCCTGAGTTATGTTGCTTTCTTCAGAATCTGACCCATATTCATGTAGTGGTTGTCCTCTCCCTGCTCCAATAAAGAAGCCTCTGCCTCTTCCCCTTCCTCTAGCAAGTGGTTGTCTCCTTGGATCATGGTTTGGAATCCTCTCCATTACTGTGTGCACAGCATTGAGTAGTGTATCCACATTTCCTGCTAGAGTTTCTATCCTTGTTTCAATACCAGTAAGTCTCTCTTTACTCATGGTTGTTTTTTTACGTTTTTGTTGTAGGTAGGGATAATGAACTCACACTTCTCTCATCTCAAGACTAACATAAAAGTTGAATTGTGTTATAACCTGGCTCTGGTTACCAAATTGCAATGTATAACCTAAGGACTTCACAGAAATAAGAGGATTTTGGCAAGAACTCAAACACAATCTTCTGAATGCTATAAAATTTAAAAATTTGATAAAAATAGCAATTGATCTGCTAAATGCATGAAACTTGGTGACAATTCAATTTAATGAGTAAGCTAGCTATGAGTAAAATTTCAGGATTTTATAGGCAATCTATGTATTTTTAAAGAATTAATAGAAAGTGACAGATGGATTTAGACAGCTTGACACGGTAGTGTTGTTTGGTACTGAATAAGGACCAAAGGATATAATTATTAACTAAAATCCCACAGAATATTCACAGGGAAGCAAGTCAACAATTTGGACAAATTAAATTGGGAATTATCACAGCCAAGCATAGATAAATAACCAACTCAAGTCAACAGCAAAGCCAAACAACCCACAGACTGAGCACGGGATTGAATAAACTTCACCAGCAGACTTTGTTCAACATCTACATTCTAAGCACAAGTTGTTAATAGGCCTGACTCTTAACTACAGACTAAGCACAAGTTAAAGAGATTTGAAATTGAGAGAAATCTCAGGTTTAATATTCATCAAAAGCTGCCTCAATGCAGATGGGGTAGAGGTCCTTATATAGGCCTCTCCATTGGAATTCTGTTACAAAATAACCCTAGAAATATCATCTAAAGGTCAGGATAAGTTCTTAGGATACAAACAAAGTGATGAAAATATATTACAAATGATAACAAAATATTTTACAAATGATAACAAAATTATTTAAAGCAAACTGAACAAAACAAAAGAAAATTGCTGCTGATAGTGACAGGTTGCTCCTCTTGACTGTTGTGCTGCTTTGGCTGGGAGTATAAGGATGGATTGATGCAGTTTATGCATTGACTTTGGCTCTAAGTAACATCTGAAATATGGAGAGACAAAAAAAAAGGACATTGGCATTAGTTCTTCCCTTGGTTAGCCAGAAATGGCAATCTACTTTATGCTTTATGTCCCTATCTGCAACTTGTCTGTCTGCTTGGTTTTCCCTTGGATGCAGTGTGAATTAAGATTGGATCCCTAAGTCTTTTCTGAGCTTAGTTGATCAAAGTTTCAGCTGGCCAAGGTGGCAGCTGGTGGTTGTGCTTGTACTGATACTTGTGACGTCCCGAAGCAGGCCTGGCAGTGGTTGTTATCAGGGCAGTGAGGTTAGGATTGTGGCCTTGCTCCTTATCAGTGTTGGACGGATCCTTGGCACCTGCTGCAGTAGCTACCTACCCTTGCTCACCGGCAGACCAGCCCCTACCTTGAGTGCTATGCTGATCAATGATGTTCAGCACATGACCTTGAAGATCTTCCTCCGATCTTTGACTTGTTTGTTGGATGGGATAAAGGATGTGAGTAAGCTTAACCTACACAAGGTGATTGATGCGTGCATTTTATATAGAAATTTTATACTTCATTTTATATAGAAATTGAGAGAAATCTCAGGTTTAATATTCATCTATGCATTTTGTGTAGTGTTTAGCTACAAATGTCCCCCGAATAGTCTACTTTGGTTTGTCTTGTATTATTTGCAGGTATGAATCGGAGAGGAGCATAATCAAGCTTAAAACCTGTACTTATGCATAAATTTTGGAGATGAGTTGAGTTGGAGCTTGGAAACTACTAATTTCTGATGCGCGTAGAAGTAAGGTAACTAGGCGAGCAAAGGAAGAGCTTCATATAACTAGTACCTACTTTGAAGGGCCATATCTCAAGTTATATAAATGATAATCAAGAGATTCCAACTTGAGATGAAAGCTTATCCTCTTAGCTTTCCACCGCCATGAAAATCACTTGATTCGGTCGGGTAACGAAGAAATGGCGGCCGTTTGAAGTTCAGTGCGCGAAGCAGGAATTACGCGCTGAAACCACTCGATCGAGTACTTTAGTGTTCAATCGAGTAATTTATGTGTTCGATTGAGTGTAGATACCCAGTATCTGCACCTTCCAAAAACCACCTGATGATGATCGGGCTATAACGTGTTTTTGATATGCGTGCGTGGATTGGCTATACATGAGACGATTTAATGCATTACTCGGATATGAAAAATGATTTCAAAAGTTTTCGAACTTCATTTGCATTAAAACAACACTATTTAGAGTTAAAACCGTCATCGGACCCAAAACCGACTCAGAAACCCGCAACTCGAGTCAACCTGAGTCAACCCAAATCTCGAATGTCAAAAATAATTCCATAAATGGTTTTATATTGCCATTTGCATTAAAATGACTCTAATTAGAGTCAAAACCGACACCGGGCCAAAACCCGACTCAAAATTCAAATGCCGACTCAACACGGATCAAACCCGAGTCAAGCACAAAATGCCAACCCCAAGTAACACCCAAATATCATCTTATTAGATGCCCATATTGTAACACGACATCTTATTTGATTACCACAAATCAAACTAACCAAACAATGGATGGAGAAATGGCCACGTCCAAACTGGAAAAGTACAGGACCTCATTGTTGTGCAGGCATGCTCGCGCCTCAATAGGCTACCTCCTTAGTCTCCAAGAAAACTCAACCGATCTACCACCCCACATTTCTCTATAAATACCAACATTCACACACCATAATACTCACGCGAGCGTCCGCCCCCTCACATCTCCCTTAAACTTCTAGACTCGACTTCCTAAATCACAAAATCGACACGTGTTTTCGACCTACCGATCGAAAACACAAGCCTTACACATTTTGTTTGGTACCGCCGCGGTGCATTCGACCGACCCATTCAACCAACTCATAATTATTCAACATGTTTTTCAACAACATATTTTCAACTCATTTTCAAAACAAAATCCTTTTATAAGGCACTCTTTTAAACTTCTTTGATCGCGAGTAGTCACAACGAGAAAACCGTCTCTAAGCTGTCTACCTCGCAAATATCAATACACGTATATTTGAGGTCTAAACAACTCACTTATTTCATGTCTTTGCTGTTTTTATGAGTTTATAAGCATGAACAATGCATAACACGATCCAAAAATAGGAGAAATGAGCCAAAACCGGATTTTGGCCTGAGACAGGGGATACTTGCGTAGCAGGGGAGCTCGCACCTCAATGCCCCCCTCAAGCCTTAATCCAGCCATGTTTTTGTTTATCTTTCCGCGACATTTTCCTTTTATTTTCTTTTACGTTTTTTACCGTTTTAATTCATTTTTTTGACAAAGTTTTTAACCATAAATCGTAATCACCCTTGGTTCCTTATACCATGACGGTTTTATCCATGACTCTGTGATATTACTTGGTTAATTACATTTTAAAGGGTATTATAACACTCTTTTCTTTTATTTACCATTTTTCTCATTTATTTACACTTGCAAACCTATTAGTCACAATTTATAATCATCCTTGGTTTCTTATACCATGTCGGTTTAATCCGAGTACGATGACAAACTTGAATAATTACAAAGAAATGAACTTAAGATATTAGTTCATATCAAATATTTTACATTTTTATTTGTAAACTATACTTTTCAAACTTGAAAATCCGGCAACGAATATAACTAACAACCAGGAGACGCCCCTTGGGTCGTCGTCTGACTCGCGCCCCAAGAGGCCGTCTGTTTTCATATTTCAAAACCTAGACATGCCCTTTTCCCTAGCTTAATGGCTCGCGCCCCAATGGGGCAGCCTGGCACTGTTCTGTCTCCTTTTGGTACTTGTCTAGGACGATCCCGATTACGGTTAACCCGAATACATGACAGATCAGATTAACGAGTTTGCATTTTATAATTTGTCACTTGACACCCTCTTTCAAACAAATGGATCGTGTTAAGCATCATAATCCGAATTTGGTAAATGGATGTTTAATTTCCGTTTTCACATGCAAATCAATCTAAATCCAACTTTGACACCAACTACTTGGTACATGGATAAACAAACCGACTTAGGAAATTCTCACATGTTAGGTTAACCTTTTGGATGCGCATTCATGCATTTAAACCGTTTTATCAACTTTTGCACGTAAACAACCACGATCGATCAGTAAAGACAGCTAACGCGGGCGGGATTGGGTGTCCGACTAAAGGGCTTCCCAATACGTACCCTCACCCCTTACTCAGAACCTTTGGATAGTGGATGGCCTTATCCAGGGCGCACGAGAGTCATTCTAGCGATAGGATGCTAAAAGGGGACGAGTCCTTATATTTAGTACCTATGGCAAGCACCGCCTTTTGCCTTGATTGACCTAGGTATAAAGTAGATTCGAACGGTTTCCAAGCATCCCATTATTGCTTGGTGGCGACTCCGAACATCCCTGCATCATTTCGAGACCCTTTACCGAGACGAAACCGACCGATCTAAAACGATCCGGTCAAAAGCATTTTTACGCCACCGAGCGTGGCTTTCAGACCGCCGCATGTCCACAGATTGGCTTGGCATGCAGGTGGCCTGTGACCACAGACTGGTAGGTGGCCCACGTCCATAGACCGGTATGTGGCCCATGTCCACATTGAGTACTTTAAATCTCTCGATCGACTACCTTGATTCTTATTATATTCGACCGAGTGATATAGTGTTCGATCGAGAGCTTTTGGGAAGATATCTCTCGATCGACTAACTTTATGTTGGTCGATCGAGTAAAACCAAGTCTGACGCAGCGCTTAAGTCGAGATCTTATTTATCTTATCTTATTTTTTTCTTATAATAAAAATCCCTCCTATATAAGAGAGGATTTTAGGTCAGATTGGGGACGACCACAGATGACGATAAATCAGATTGTAGTTTAATTTTAGTTTGACGTTTCTTCAAGTTCAACATGTGACGGTTGTTCTTGCTCTATTTTCCAGATCTATATTTCTGTAATCTCTACTCTTTTCTCTATTCTAGTTTAATTATTTCTTTGCATATATACTTCATATTGTTATTAATTATCGCTATTGTTATTGTTAATTCCATTATAATTATTATTAGTAGTTAATTCCCTTGCTAGGATTTAGGGGAATCAATGAATTGATGATAGTTACTAAATAGGTTGGCAGATCTGTTGTTGTTATCATGTCTTTGATGTTATAAGTAGCATTTAATGACGATTAGACGGTTAATGCGCATAATTGTTCTAGTTGTTTTTACCAAACTTTGACCTAGATCGGAAGATTGGAAGGAGTGAGACCTGCTACAATTCTTTAGGATACTTTAATGAGGGCGGAAGCTAAGTTAGTAGTATTTTAGGGTGAATAGCGGACCAGAAGGACCTTTTCACTGCCCCTTAGACTGATACATGTGATTGATCTGTGACCTTAGCTATAATTTTCTGGCATTCATTGATGAACCGACATCCTAGTCCCTTCCTCTTATCTGTTAGACTCTTTTAGTTTTCGCTATTTAGTTAATCAAAAACCCTCCAATTTGTGACCGTAGACAGACTAGATAACAAGTAGATAGAAAAATAGCCTCCCTGTGAATTTGACCCCGACTTCCCTAGCTGCATTAGTTAGAAACCCCTCGGGTTTATCTTTGATAGGGTTGCGATAGCCGTGTCAAATTATGGCGCCGTTGTCATGGAGGCGACGCTTTTTACTTGCTTTATTTTTGTTTTTCTTTAGCCTTAAGGAATTTATTCCTTGAAGCAGTTCTTATCTTTTCTTCTAGTTTTGTTCTGATAGGTCCTACTTAGAAAGGTTTTTTGGAAAAAAGCGTCAAAGGAAGGCTGGAGTACCTTTGATTCTTCTACCAAGATGTCTAACGTCTCCAGAATTATAGCACAATTTGAAGCTCATAATGCAAGATCTGAGAAGATGAAGAGTAGACAATCTTGGGGTGGTCCACCTCAGTTCCATACTATGACGCAACAGGTGGTCTACTGTGAGAGATATGGTGCTGCGAGGCACGATGCTGTTACTTGTTATGCGGAGAATGACCGAGTCTATGCCTATCAGCAGCATAGACAAGGTCGTTATGGTTCTCAAAGTGGAGGTTGCCTATCCACTTCTGCCGGAGAATTACTATGTGCCGCCACATCCGATTCAGCAGCAAGGCTTTCAAAAGCCTTCATTTTCTTTTCCGCCGCAGCAGGTTCCTTCCTCTACTATCAACAAGGAAGAGATTGTTGAATTGAAGTCTTTAGTGAAGACATTCGGACTTCAAGTGCAAGAATATGATAAATCTAGAGAAGCTTATTTCAAGAGATTTGAGTCTCAAATAGCTCAAGTAGTTGCCGAGTTGGATTTTAGGCAATCAGAGATGATATATGCTATCTGTACCGAAAGCGGTCTTTTCTATGAAGGACCTGAGTTGCCTATTGATGATGATGATATGTATGACCCGGAATTCGAAGATTTAGTTGAAAATGAAGCATCATACGAAGACTTCTACACTATACAGCAACAAAAATTCGATCGAACTACATACAACATTCGATCGAATGACTTATATGAGGAAGTGTTCGATCGAACAGCTTACAATACTCGATCGAACAGTTTGTACGAGGAACTACTCGATCGAACACCCTACACTGTTCGATCGAGCACTGCTGAGGAAGAAGACCTCAATCGAACAGTCAGCATTGTTCAATCGAGCAGTTTTGGTGAAGAAACCCTTCGATCGAGCACTATTCATTCTCGATCGAATTATTTGGCTATGAACAGTGTTGACTCGTCATTTACGCCCATCGCGGATGACGGTAAAAGGTAATTGAAGACCTATCTTACCCAACTGGAGGTAATGTTATTCCTTTTGTTGAACCCGATGGGATTCCTTCTATTCCTTCCGTTATCATGTATTTCTGTTGGTTTGACGCCTCCGCCCCAGTTTGAGAGCAAGTTGGAGGAATATCGTCTTGTTTCTTCTTATACAGGTCTTGTTGTGGGCCATTAGTCTGCGTTGGTGGATGAAGACAAGAAGGTCGAGCTGGGACCTATCTGAAACTAGCGCTGACCGGGAGGTAACCCGGAATTTAATGCTTTTTATTTGGAGTTTTAAGACATTCTTTTACTTAGTTTTGTGTGCTTAATAATTAGTTTTATCGACGATAGACTGCGAAACATTTTAAACTTGGTTTTGGTAGCATTTGTGGTCGCTATTTGCGTATCTGCAGGTAAAATCCTACCTTTTGTTCGCGCATTTAGTGTTGATCCGACGACTATGACCTCCCATATTGCTGGCTGGTTTGGGGAGGTCCGTCTATGTCACACTATTTTGTGAGTTTCTTAGCTCTTTATTCTCTTCATCTCCTTTAGTTTAGTTTCATTTATATTACATTTGATTTTGTATTTTCCCTTACCCTATTATTCTGCTGGTGTATGTCGAAGGACAATGAGGGCATTGTCCGTTTTAGTTTGGGGAGGGTAATGCACACTTTGAGTCTGCATTTGCATTTGTTTAGCATTCACGTTTATTGCATTTTAGCTAGCATTGTTTTTCATTTATTTCAAAAATCAAAAACTCAAAAAAACATTAAAAGACATTCGAAAATCAAAAAAATTCACGTTTATTTTTGCATTTAGGTTGAGTCGAAACAGTAGATTTTAATGATGAAATTGCACTACACTTAGTCATTTTGCTTAAACCTTGCAATTTTAACATCTTTTAGCATAGTCATTTTGCATAATCTACGAGTTTATGTTAAAATTTAGCTGAACGAATAAACTTGACCTGATATTTTGGCAGCCTACTTATAAATTCTAAAGTTTTAGAGCCTTATAAACTGGTGTCATCCATGACCAGTTTCATGTAGGATTGTGAGTAGTTACTCCTTGCATAGCATGTAACATTAATTTGCATAAGTATAAAATTCATTTTCTTATTTCCTACATACACTCGGTTTAATGGCGGTGTCACATGTAGGAGAGGTGCTTACATACCCCTTTATTTCATTACTACCCATTAGCTCCACATTAGCCAAATTTGGTTTTTTGACTCCTTAACTACATCCAAAATTTAGCCTGGGTTGTCAAACTAGTTTAGTGTTTGTTTTTGCGGGTATATTGCTTATTGTGGCAAATTTGGTTTGTTTTGAAAAGTTGGGAGTTAGTAGTTTTGGAGAAGGAGAATATTGAAAAAAAAAAAGTCGAAAAGGAAAAAAAACGAAAAGAAAAAAAGAAAAGAAAAGAATTGAAAAAAGAAGAAAGAAAAAAAAAAGAAATAAGTTTATTTCACTCCTATGTTGTTATTTAAATTATATGAGGAGTCGATTGCTTTTGGATTATTGAGTTTTATGCCGAATTTTGGCAATTGTGCTTAAGTTTTTAGATGGATTAGAAACGGGATGTTGTACTATTGGTTTTGTTTAGGATACTAGCTTGGTTTATACCCTCACATATCCAAAATGTTTTGCCTCTTCTTACCCATTACCTCACTTTTCCATACTTTTGTAAGCATTCGGCATGTGACAGGACCTCGTTGGATGGAGTGTATGTGTACGGTTGCTAGAATTGTCTATCATACTAGATTGCATGCATGTTTATGTAGGTCGTAGTTTAGGTGAGCGACTATTTCTCTTTCTCTCTTACATTTATAAGCTTACCCTTTGCTTCATTGAGAGAGAGTGACCCATGAGAGTCCAATTTTGAAGCCTAGCAAGGTCGACGGTTCAGCTATTTTCATAAACATCTTTATACCTCTCGTTTGCATCCACTACAAGAAATTCTGTTTCGGGCGACTACGTTTGGCAACTGAAATCAGTCGCTAAAACGAAAATGGCGACTGAAATTGGTCGCCAGAGCACTGTAGCAACACTTAGTCGCCAATTGGAAATCGGGCGACTGAAGTCAGTCGCTAAAATTGGCGACTGACAAAGTAGTCGCCAAATAGCCAAATTGGCGACTGAAAGTAGTCGCCAATTTGGCGACTGAATGGTAAAGTAGTCGCCAAAATGGCGACTGAAATCAGTCGCTCTTCGTGATTTTCAGTCGCCAAATTGGCGACTACTTTGCCTTTCAGTCACCAATTTCGCGACTACTTTCAGTCGCCTTGTAGTCGCCAATCTGACATTGTTGCTATTTTTTTAATTTATTGCATTAAACTGGTTTAGGTGGACGATTTGTAGCTAGCTCTGAGTTTCACTCCGTTCCACTAGTTAGTTGCATTTAGTTTGCTTGGGGACAAGCAAAGGTTTGGTTTGGGGACGTTTTTATGCGTGCATTTTGTATAGGCATTTTGTACTTCATTTGCACGCAGTTCTATGCATTTTGTGTAGTGTTTAGCAAAAAATGTCCCCCGAATAGTCTACTTTAGTTTATCTTGTATTATTTGCAGGTATGAACCAGAGAGGAGCATAATCAAGCTTAAAACCTGTCCCTATTCATACATTTTGGAGATGCGTTGAGTCGGAGCTTGGAAACTACTAATTTGTGATGCGCGTAGAAGTAAGGTAGCTTGCCGAGAAAAGGAAGAGCTTCATATAACCAGTGCCTAATTTGAAGGGCCATATCTCGAGTTATATAAATGAAAATCAAGTGATTCTAAGTGGAGATGAAAGCTTATCCTCCTAGTTTTCCAACGCCATGAAAATCGGTTGATTCGGACAAGTAACGAAGAAATGGCGGTCGTTTGAAGTTCAGTTCGCAAAGTAGGAATTACGCGCTAAAACCACTTGATCGAGTACTTTAGTGTTCGATCGATTACTTTACGTGTTCGATTGAGTATTTTAAATCTCTCGATCGACTACCTTGATTCTTACTATATTTGATCGAGTGCTTTAGTATTCGATCGAGAGCTTTTGGGAAGATATCTCTTGATCGACTAACTTTATGTTGGTCAATCGGGTAAAACCAAGTCTGACGCAGCGCTTAAGTCGAGATCTTATTTATCTTATCTTAGTTTTATCTTATAATAAAAATCCCTCCTATATAAGAGAGGATTTTAGGTCAAATTGGGGACGACGACATATCACATTGTAGTTTAGTTTTAGTTTGACGTTCTTCAAGTTCAACATGTGACGGTTGTTCTTGCTCTATTTTCCAGATCTATACTTCTGTAATCTCTACTCTTTTCTCTATTCTAGTTTAATTATTTCTTTGCATCTATACTTCATGTCGTTATTTATTATCGCTATTGTTATTATTAATTCCATTATAATTATTATGAGTAGCTAATTCCCTTGCTAGGGTGTTGGGGAATCAATGAATTGATGATAATTGCTAAATAGGTTTGCAGATCTGTTGTTGTTATGATGTCTTTATTATTATAAGTAGCATTTAATGATGATTAGAAGGTTAATGCGCATAATTATTCTAGTTGTTTTTGGCAAACTCTGACCTAGATCGGAAGATTGGAAGGAGTGAGACCTGCTACAATTCTTTAGGATACTCTAATGAGGGCGGAAGCTAAGTTAGTAGTATTTTAGGGTGAATAGCGGACCGGAAGGACCTTTTCACTGCCCTTTAGACTGATACATGTGATTGATCTATGACCTTAGCTGCAATTATATGGCATTCATTGATGAACCGACATCCTAGTTTCTTTCTCTTATCTGTTAGACTCTTTTAGTTTTCGCTGTTTAGTTTAGTTATCAATCAAAACCCCCCAATTTGTGACCGTAGACAGACTAGATAACAAGTAGATAGCAACATAGCCTCCCAGTGGATTCGACCCCGACTTCCCTAGCTGCATTAGTTAGAGACCCCTTGGGTTAATCTTTGATAGGGTTGCGATAGCCGTGTCAGTGATGTTGTTGATCTCTTACCTTAACCCCACTGGGGAGAAGCATTTTTCTTAAAGTGCCCATGCGATATTGTGTGCTATTTTAGCTTTGATGGCTAGGTCTTCGACTCGCCATATCAATTGCGGCACTATCGCCACCCGACTAGCTGAGAGGTTGACCAACTTTGAGGCTTCACTAGCTCTCAAACCTATGTGTCCCGTTGTCTCGACCTTGGATTAGGACTACTTCATTCATCAGAAGTGGTTGCGGGTATTGGGGGATTGAGGTTTGGCTTGGAGGGTGTGGGGGTAAGAGCTGGATGAGAGTGCCTGACACAGACCATCTTTCTGTGACTGAGTCGTTGGCTGAGGCTGCCCCCGATAATGCACAAGCTAACCTTCCTGATCAGACATACTTGATCATAGATGACCTTCTCGACGAGATGCCAGAGCCGTTTGGGGGAGGCCATGCTAAGAGGGAGGACCAGGTGCCTAGGGAGGGCAGAGGACCCCGGAGAGCTAGGGAGGTTATTAGAGAGTCTCAGTTTTTGCAGCAGGGACCACCTCAGTTTCAGTACCCCGGCTACCCGACTTCCTTTAGCCCCCAGATGCAGGTGAGTGAGCTCACGGAGAGGGTGTCGAATGTAATATCCGTATTTAATAATTATAAAATAATAATATTTTATTGTATTTAGCGAGTTGGGCTTGAGACGGAATAATGATAATTATAATAATGATACATAATAATGTATTATATACTCCCACCTACCATTCTACCCATATATATACCTCCACCCATACCATCATATCCTTATCATTTCATTCATCACATTTCCACCACACAATAAGAAATAAAAAGAGAGAAAAGAGAGAGTTTAAAAGAGGAGAAGATTTTGTCCCTCCGCCTCGAGTTCATAAGGTAAGACCGTATTATGCTAGCCTTTATGTTATTTATTTTATACCTTTGACCCGTCCCGACCATGACCCATCTTTGACCCGTCTTTGACCACCAGTACTCTGTCGTTGACCACCCATATAGGGCTTTGACCGAGATTTTAAAAGGAGTTTTTGGGCGTTTTGGTGACTCGGGTTAGGGCTGCGGTTTGGAGGGTGTTATGGGTCGGCTTGGGTCCGGTTCTGGGTAGGACTAGGTTGAGGGAGGAGAGGGGAGTTGAGGGGAGGTTGTGAGTTGTGGATATGGCGGCTGTAAGTGGCGGTTTCAGGGGAGAAGATGGGGATGTCGGGGTTGTTGTAGAAGTTGTTGTTTGTTGATTGTTGTTGTTGTTAGGTCGGGTGTTTAAGGTTATCGGCGGCGCGTGGGGTGGTGTCGTGGTGGACGGGAGTGGTTGGGCCCACCGTGGTCAGTGGGGGTGATAAGTCCATTTTATATAGAGTTTAACTCCCTATTTTAGCTCGGTTTTATAGTATTATTGCACTTATATTAGTGTATTTGCGAACTAATCCCGTGTTCCAGGCGTTTTGCGTGTATTCGTTAAATTTTGTAGGAATTGGAGCTTTTTTACCTTTTTCCCGTCAATATAGAAAACATCGGAGTTCACGAGGCTAAAGAAAGCAAGTTGTGACCATGCAAAGGTCTTTCGGGAAGTATAGGGGCATTTTTGGAAGAAATGGAAGTCCCGAGGTCAAAAGTAACTTGGGTTGGTGCAAGAATATTCAAGCCCAAATAAAGTCCAAGAAGTTAAGTGGATTTGCATAAGCTTTGGATGCTACTTTGGATGCCAAATGAAGCTCTTAAGATGCCCCAGGACCATTAATCACACATACATTGGATTCCACATTACCATAAAGCAAGAAAATAAGGCGGAATTAAGAGAAATAATGAGAAAGCCACAGCCCCGATCGGGGTTCCCTCAATTTTGGCCGTTTACGTTTCACCACCTACTCCTATTTAAAGGGTGTTGCATTCCGTCATTTGGAGAAACAATTCCCATTACGTTCTAGTTCACAAAATCCTCTAAATTTCAGATTAGTTTTAGTCATTAGGTTAGGTTTAGATTAGTTTAATTATTATGTTGTTAACATTCCCTTTAAACATTTCAAGTAATAATTAAATTTCCATTACAAGTTATTTACATTTCATTCCTTATTCTTCATTTGCAAGTTCTTCCATTATCAAGGTAATTTCATTTCTTACATTAATTTTATTATTCATTTGTCATTAGATAATTTGCATTATGGCCGAGTAATTTCCTTAGTCTAGGGATTAAGGAAGCCATGCTAAATAACTAATCACAGTTGTTAAAATGAGATGTCACGATATCAAATAATAGTTTCTATAACATGTTTGCATTATATTGTTTAATCTTTGGTTATTGGTCGTAATCGTGGATTAAGTTTGTTAATTCATTCTATAAGTCGAGAGGCACGAAATTGAATTAGACTAACCATGCTATAGTAGAACGACCTAGCTATATCGAGAGATCGTTAGGACCCGATCTATGGTCGATGCTAATATCGAGAGATGGGTGTCTAAAGGCCTAAACAATTTATCATTATCAATGCATTTCTAAATTAACATGACTAATTAGTAATTTGCATGTGTGACCCGATTTGCCTAGACGCTTTCTTTATTATTGTTTTAATTTTATTTGCATAACCAACCAACCAACCAGCAACCGATAAATCGACCCGATAGAATTCAATCCATAGCAACTTGGTTAGCAAACTCTCGTTTCCTTGTGGTTCGACCCCTGTTACTACATTCATTTGTGTCTAGGGAATTTATCTTTGATTAGGTATACGACAAAGCCTATCAGGGGGACCCACGGTGGAGCTGGGGTGGCTTTGTCATGGTGTTGTCGTTGGTGTTGTTGTTGCTTGGTGCGGGTTTGTGGGGTATGACGGCCCTAGGTGGCGCAGCTAGGGCTGACCTGGCCAACATGGCTAGGTGATGGTCACGGTGGGGGAGAGATAGTGGTGGTTGGGTTGAGTCAGGTTTGGGTATTGGTATAAGACGGGTTTATTTAGTCGTATACGTATTAGATTAGTATATTTATACGTATTTGTATAAATAGATTAGTATATTTATACGTATTTGTATTATTATCGTATTTTAGGAGATGGGTTTTGTGAGATGGTTTTACGAGACGGGCCTAACTTGTGTGACGGATTGCTTATGCGGATATGCTATGAGGTAGGTTTATCCTACTCAGTTTCATTGTTGTATTTATTTATAAAATGAGTCTTTTATCATTTAATTGCATTGAGTGAGTCGTATTGCATGTTGTTGGTCATGACGACTCGAGGAGTCGGGATATTTGAGGAACTTGTATCCATGGCATGTTTTGCATGTCATGGTGTATATATTGTCTGTCATGCATTTCATATTGTGACGGTTGTTGTATGTTGTGATTGTATATGTTGGAGGATTGGTTGTTGTTGTTGTTGTTGTCTTGGAGACGTAAGACGGTTGGGAGACCGTCTTACGCTTGAGTCACCTCTTGGAGCTTCCCACTCCAAGAGGGATGTGGACATTAATGGCTTGAGTCACAGAGGGACTCGTGTGGTTGAGACACGACGTCTGATAGGGGATCCGGTTGGCTTCCGGACCCGGTACGTCTGGGCGTGTCCCGGTACCTGTTTGTGGTTATCGGTAAGTCTGGGCGTGTCCCGGTACCAGTGGGGTTGTCGGTATGTCTGGGCGTTGTAGATACCCAGTATCTGCACCTTCCAAAAACCACCCGATGATGATCGGACTATAACGTGTTTTTGATATGCGTGCGTGGATTGGCTATACATGAGACGGTTTAATGCACTACTCGGATATGAAAAATGATTTCATAAATGGTTTTCTAACTTCATTTGCATTAAAATAACACTATTTAGAGTTAAAACCGTCTTTGGACCCAAAACCGACTCAGAAATCCGCAACTCGAGTCAACCTTAGTCAACCCGAGTCAACCCAAATCTCGAATGTCATAAATAATGCCATGAATGTCTTTATCATGTCATTTCCATTAAAATAACTCTATTTAGAGTTTAAACCGTCTTCGGACCCAAAACCGACTCAGAAACCCGCAACTCGAGTCAACCTGAGTCAACCCAAATCTCGAATGTCAAAAATAATGCCATGAATGTTTTCATCATGTCATTTCCATTAAAATGACCCTAATTAGAGTAAAAACTGACACCGGGCCAAAAACCGACTCAAAATTCAAATCCCGACTCACACGGGTCAAACCCGAGTCAAAGACACAAAATACCAACCCCAAATATCACCCAAGAGGAAGCTTACACGGCTAAGCAAACCTCAAATACCACAAATCACAACCAACAAAACATTGGTTAGAACAAATGCAAAATCCAAATTTGCGAAAGAGACAGTACACCCCATTGAGTCACGGGGTGGCTCGCGCCTCAATGGGGTGTCTCCTTAGCCTCCAAGCAAAATCGACCGACCTACCATCACACATTTCTCTATAAATACCCACCATCACACACCACAATCTTCACACGAGAGTCCGCCCCCTCACATCTCCCTTAAACTTCTATACTCGACTTCCTAAGTCACAAAATCGACACGTGTTTACGACCTACCGATCGTAAACACAAGCCTTACACATATTGTTTGGTACCGTCGCCGTGCATTCGACCGACCCATTCGACCAATTCAACTAATCAATCAACATGTTTTAATTAACATATTTTCAACTCATTTTCAAAACAAAATCCTTTTTTAAGGCACTCTTTTTAAACTTCTTTGATCGCGATTAGTCACAACGAGAAAACCGTCTCTAAAGTCATCTACTTCGCAAAAATCAATACACGTAAGTTTGAGGGTGTAAACAACTCCTTTATTTCATGTATTTACTGTTTTTATGAGTCTATAAGCATGAACAATGCATAACACGATTCAAATATAGGTTAGACGAGCCAAAACCGAGTTTTGGCTCGAGAGATGAAAGCTCCTTGCTATGCAAGGGAGCTCGCGCCTCTTGTGGGTCTCGGGTCAGACTCATCCGTGTTTGAGTTCGTCTTTCCTTCAACACTTTCTTTTATTCTTACTTCTTTCCTTTTACGGTTTTTACCATTTCAAATGTTTTAATTCATTTTTATGATAAACATATTTTGACCATTACAAAAATCATCCTTGGTTCTTTATACCATGACGGTTTATTCCGTGACTAGATGATATTATTGGTTAATTACATTTTAATGGGTATTTTAACACCCTTTTATTTTATTTACCATTTTTCTCATTTGTTTACATTTGTAAATATATTAGTCATACTTCATAATCATCCTTGGTTCTTTATACCTTGTCGGTTTAATCCGAGTACGATGACAAACTTGACTAATTACAAATAATTGAACTTAACATAATTAGTTCAAATCAAACATTTTCCTTTTACCATTTTATTATGCTTTTCAAAACATGCAAATCCGACAACGAATATTACTAACACAATAGTAATTATTCCGAGTCATGCAGATCATATTTGCAAATCTTTCATCATAAATACGGTTTTAAATAACCTTTTCAAAAACCAGGAGACACCCCCTTGGGTCAGCTCATGGCTCGTGCCCCAAGGGACCGCCTGTTTTCACATTTCAAAACCAGGGCAGAGCCCCTTTCATCGCCAATAGGCTCGCGCCCCAAGGGGGCTGCCTGGCACTGTTCTGCCTCATTTTTGGTACTTGTCTAGGACGATCCCGATTACGGTTAATCCGAATACATGACGGATCAGATTGACAAATTTGCGTTTTTACACTTTGTCATTTGACACCCTTTTTCAACAAATGGATCATGTTAAGCATCATGACCCGAATTTGGTAAATGGATGTTTAACTTCCGTTTTCACATGCAAATTAATCTAAATCCAACTTGACATCTTATGCTTGATATTTGGATTAACAAACCGACTTAGAAAGCTCACATGTTAGGTTAAAACTTTTGGATGTGCATTCATGCATTTACACCGTTTTATCAACTCTTGCACTTAAACAACCACGATCGATCAGTAGAGGCCGCTAACGCGAGCGGGATTGGGTGTCCGATTAAAGGGCTTCCCAATACGTACCCTCACCCCTTACTCAGAACCTTTGGATAGTGGATGGCCTTATCCAGGGCGTACGAGAGTCATTCTAGAGATAGGATGCTAAAGAGGGACGATTTCCTTATCTTTAGTACCTATGTCAAACGCTGCTTTGAGCTTCGATTTGACCGAGGTATAAAGTGGATTTCGAACGGGTTCCAGGCATCCCACAAATGCTTGGTGGCGACTCCGAACATCTCTAATTGTTTCGAGTCCCTAACCGACACGAAACCGACCGATCTAAAACGATCCGGTCGAAAGCATTTTTACGCCGCCGAGCGTGGCTTTCAAAGAGACCTCTGCATGTCCACATATTGGCTTGGCGTGCAGGTGGCCCGTGACTGCAGATCGGTAGGCGGCCCAAATCCGCAGACCGAGATGTGGCCCATGTCCACAGTTTGGCGACTCTGCTGGGGAAACTACGACACTTGTGTCTTTGTGATCCTTAGAGATGAAACTTGAACTAGGTCGTGGTTAAAGTGTATTAATTGATATTATGGTCATAAGTCAGGTTCCTTGTCCGGGCCCACAACCTAACCTTTATCGACCAATTGGCTCGTCTCGTCGGCATGAGTTTTCTCATCCCCGCGTTTCGAATCCCGATTGAGTCAAGCATACCAATGACGTTACACATTTCTGTTTCGTCAAAGAGCTTTCATCACTTTCGAGCACGAGGCTAGGGCACCCTCCTTACACATTTTGTTTGGATTGGTATCCCTCTCGTAAATCGGGGTTTGATTGCTTGCTGTGTAACCCACCCTTTTAAGCCAAAACCCGTGTCAGCATTATGCATAATGTAATGAACTGTGAGTGCTTATGTGTTATGTGATCATAAGTCCTTCCGTGTCATTTTCAAACTTTCAAAAACACATTTTGCGCCGTTATAGTGGCCGTTTCAAACCTCGGTCTTTTGCCGACCGTTGCACGCCTTTTTAGGCCGTCGTAATGGCGATTTTCAAACCCGGTTTTTACAACCGTTTCAAAACACCTTTTCATGCCGTTATAATGGCCGTTTCAAACCTCGGTCTTTCGCCGACCGTTGCATTTCAAATGACACGCCTTTTTAGGCCGTCGTAGTGACGATTTTCAAACCCGGTTTTTATAACCATTTCAACACACCTTTCTAGACCGTCGTAATGACGATTTTCAAACCCGGTTTTTATAACCATTTCAACGCGTCTTTCTAGGCCGTCATAATGGCGATTTTTAATCCCGGTTTTCATAACCATGTCAAGTACACCTTTTTACGCCGTTATAATGGCCATTTCGAAACCCGGTTTTTCATAACCATTTCAAGTACACCTTTTTATGCCGTTATAATGGCCATTTCAAAACCCGGTTTTTATAACCATTTCAAATGCACCTTTTCATGTTGTTGTAATGACAATTTCAAACCTTCGTTTTCACAAACCATTTCAAAATACAATTTTACGTCGTCATAATTACCGTTTTAAACCTCGGTCCCTCGCCGACCGTTGCATTCTCAAAGCGCCCCTTTACGCCGTCGTAATGACGAATTCTACCTTCGAATTTTCAAAATTCGAAATCAATTTTTAAACAGAAACGTTTTTCAAACCGTCGTAATGACGATTTTGACCCGTGCAACTTTCCAAAATTTCAAATGTCATTTTCGAAATCAAATTTGGCTTTTCTAAGCCGTCGTAATGACGTTTTCAATTCTCACATTTTTCGATTTGCATACCGTCTTTCAAAGGTTAAAGCGGTTTTCTAACCCGTCGTAATGACGAATTCAATCCTCACAATTTCCAATTTCAAATCTTTGAAAACAAATTTAACCGTTTTCAAATTTCAAATTCAAAATCATTTCTTTGAAAACAAATTTAACCGTTTTCAAATTTCAATTCAAAAATCAAATCTTTGAGAACAAATTTAACCGTTTTTCAAATTTCAATTCAAAATCAAATCTTTGAAAACTAATTTAACTGTTTTCAAATTTCAAATCCTATTTCAAGTTCTTTGAAAACAAATCTAACCGTTTTCAAATTTCAATTCAAACTCAGTTCTTTGAAAACAAATCTGACCGTTTTCAAATTTCAAATCCAAGTTCAAATCATTTGAGAACAAATTTAACCGTTTTCAAATTTCAAATCCAACTTCAAATCATTTGAAAACGAATTTAACCGTTTTTAGATTTCAAATCAAAACTCAAATCATTTGAAAACAAATTTAACCGTTTTCAAATTTCAATTCAAACTCAAATTTTTGAAAACAAATCCGACCGTTTTCAAATTTCAAATCCAAATTCAAAAGTTTGAAAACAAATCTAACCGTTTTCTGATTTCAAATTCAAAATCAAATGTTTGAAAATAAATTTAACCGTTTTCAAATTTCAATCCGATTCCAAATTTTTTGAAACAAATCTAACCGTTTTCAAATTTTCAACCCAATTTTAAATCATTTGAAAACAAACTTAACCGTTTTCATGGCCATTGTGATGACGATTCAAAATTATTCGATTCTCGATTTTCTAATTTGTGATTCGGAATTTCAAAAACCGTCTTCGAAAACAACACATTGTTTTCAGAGCCACCGCAATATCAACTCAAACCGTCTTTTGAAAACAAACCTAAGACAACCCTTTCAACTGACCGACTTTTGAAGATCCTTACTCTTCGGAAGCCGTCCATAAAACGACAAATGGATCTTTTTGAAAATTTCAATCCACCTTTCTGATTCAGCCTCGAATCGATTAGAGTCCAGTCGATTTCAAGTCAAGTCGTCTAGATAACGTCGGATCTCCGCCGAAGTTAATACCTACCTTCTGATCTAGGTCGTGTCGCCTAATTGTCGAGACATCTTCAATGGCGTTAGCAGAGTCAAAACCCCTCGGGTATTAAACCCGCATTTCCCCTACAGTATGGGTCAAAGGTCAAGTTTGTGTACATGTCTTGTCCAACGGCGTCACGCCATCAACGCACATCCAAACTGAGTCAGAATTCGTCTGTCTAGGCATCACTATGCCAAAGTCGACACTCGAGTCTAAATTCAAGTCATGCACCAAGAGTTCAAACACAAGAAGTCATTCACGATCTTTAATGAACTCATAACCTAGTCACACCGTCGCGTCTTCAAAACAAAATTGCCTTTTGTACATATGTGTCGTACTTGCCTTTGTTTGTGCAGTACCTTGCCAAGACAAGTTATAACGCCTATCGTCATGTCAAATAGGAATCCCTTGGGAGTCATCAATCGTCAACCAGGAACTCAAGAAGCCGATCAATCTGCAGTTGCCATGACTTCCGCTGAAATCAACAACATGGTCCTTCGACTCCTAGCTACCGTGGAAAACTTGAGCACTCGTCTCTCCCAAGTTGAGGACAAAATGATAACCGAGAATCTTCCCTCTTCTGATATTGAGCAAAGGGTTAAGCTTCTTGAAAGCCGGCTACTGGCCAACGACCAAACCAAAACCAGACGACCTCATAGGTCCTTCCCTGATTTGGGTATGCCTTATGCCACAGCCTTGGAAAGGCTAATCTCACAAGCAAAACTCAAACCAATTGGTCCAACTTCAGACCCTCTACCAAACAAGCGATGTCGAAGATGGGATGGAAACCTCTTTTGCCAATATCACCAAGGTCGCGGACACGATATTGAAATGTGTCTCCCCCTAAAATGTGTCATCCTTGATATGATCGAAAAGGGCGAGTTACCATTACCTCCCTCGGCGAACAACAAAAACAACCCTCCAGAAAACCCTACTGGACATAGTCAGGAATCTTCCCTAGACTGCCCTCACCTCATCTCTCCTGACGATGAGAAAATTCATGCAATTTACGAAGATGTCATACAAAGCGGTATAATGATGCTCTCCGTCTCCATCAATAATATATTCTCAAAGCTGCAAGTGGCTATCGATGATTTGAACACTCGAGTAGCTAATTTGGAGAAAAGGGTCGATACTACCGAAAATGAACCCGACCATCAAGGAAACAAACCCTTGGTTCACCAACCAACAGCTGTTGAAAATGAGGGGTCATCCAATGGTTCCCACATCCATGAACCCACAAACAAAGAACATGGAATCACCTCACCAAATTTCCTTTCAAAATGCCAAGCAACATCCCAAAAATTTCCCATTGACAATGACCAAATCCTACTTCCGCCCAGGATTGACAAAATCAAAAACAAAAACAAAACTCACAAAAATATCCCAAAAAACACCAATGTGGGAACCATTGGAAAACATCAAAGGGTATTCACAGATCTGGGAATAACATATGGCACCGCTCTGGAGATACTTGCTTCAGAAGGAATGCTCCAACCCATTGGTCCGACTCCGGACAAACCTGAACACAAAAGAACCCGATTCTGGGATGGTAATGCCTATTGCCAATATCATCAAGGCAAGGGCCATGACACCGAAACCTGTTTCAAAATCAAGCATGCCGTTCAAGATATGGTTGAAGCTAGCAAAATCATAATTGCACCTCACTGTCAAGACAATCCTCTTGAATGTCTCAAGCCAAACAGCAAGGTTGAACGTTCTCAAAGGACATTCACCAAGCTCAACACAACCTATGCCGCAACTCTTCAAAAGCTCATGACTGAAGGGAAGCTACAACCAATCGGGCCCACACCGGACCCGTCTGAATGCAAGAAATCCCGTTTCTGGGAAGGCAGTGCCTATTGCCAATATCATTAATAAGGAAAAGGTCATGACACTGAAACATGCTTCAAACTGAAACATGTTATTCAAAATATGATCGACAATCATGAACTGTTAGCTTCATCCCTATGCCAACCAAGTAATGAAGACAACCCTAATGAACATCTCTTTCTGCAAGGAGATAAAAGCCTCATCGACTATTGTCCTCATATCATTCCCAACAACGAGAGTGAAGTGCTCAAGTAGGTCAATGCTCAAGACCAGACATTCAAGCTGCCAGATGCTGCGAAGGAGACCTTCAAGGAGGAAGATGATGATTAGGAGTTCGTATCTACGATTGAGTCTGAGTCCGAGTCCGAGTCTTAGGCTTTCTCATATTTATCTTAGTGTCTGTCCTTTTATTCCTAAGTGACAACTGGCGGCTGTCCCCATGAGTCACATGTATTCATCGAGTCTGTGCTAACCTCTTATTTATCTAAATCAAAGCACAATTTCCAGCTATCATATATTCTCCTCTTTACCATTTCCCGTTGACAACGAGAATTGATTTGAGAATTGATTTAAAACGAACAATATGTTCCAATTCAATGTGAGTACACTCGAGTGACGTTCCGTACCGAGTAAGTGGAGGACTCGAAACTCCGTGTCCTTTCTCTTTACCTATTCCATGTTTGGCAATAGAAACCTTTCATTAGCACCCTATTTAGGACGAGCTTTTATCAAAGGGATCCTACGACGAACCTAGATAACAAACCAGGACATCTCCTTGTTCATATTCAATGACGGAAGGCAAGCCCATTCCCCACAAAAAACATCCCATCACCAATTATCAACCTTTCACCAACGGGTATATCCCCGTCTGCACCTTTACCTGCCTCGAACGAAGGACGGCAAAGAACCAATAAATCAAAAGCCAAAGCGAAAGGCCAAAATCAAAGGCCCAAGCCAATCTCCATTCACCCAAAGTCAAAGCGAAAGGCAAAAATTAAAGGCCCAAGCCAAAAGCCATTCGGCCAATAGCCATTCACCCGAAGCCAAAGCGAAAGGCCAAAATCAAAGGCCCAAGCCAATATCCATTCACCCAAAGCCAAAGCAAAAGGCCAAAATCAAAGGCCCAAGCCAATAGCCATTCACCCGAAGCCAAAGCGAAAGGCCAAAATCAAAGGCCCAAGCCAATATCCATTCACCCAAAGCCAAAGCGAAAGGCCAAAATCAAAGGTCCAAGCCAATAGCCATTCACCCGAAGCCAAAGCGAAAGGCCAAAATCAAAGGCCCAAGCCAATAGCCATTCATCCGAAGCCAAAGAGAAAGGCCAAAATCAAAGGCCCAAGCCAATATCCATTTACCGAAAACCAAAGCTCAAGGCCAAAGCAAAAACCAAAGCCAAAAACAATTCAACCAAAGCCAAAGCAAAATCCAAGGCTAAAGTCAAATCACAAACACAAAATAGTGAAATTCAAAATCGTTACTTTCACGAATTTCAAACGACGGAATCAAACACCGTCATTCTCAAACCACAAAAAAAAACAGAATAGTGAAATTCAAATTCGCTATCTCTCACAAATTTCAAACGACGGAATCAAACACCGTCATTCTCAAACCACAAAAAAAAAACAGAATAGTGAAATTCAAATTCGCTAATTCTCACAAATTTCAAACGATGGAATCAAAGCCGTCTTTTCCCAAACAAAAAAAAAGAAATGGCGAAATTCAAATTCGTTATTTTCTCTCAATTCTAAACGACGGAAATTAAAGCCGTCATTTTCAAATCAAAAAACAAAATAGTGGAATTCAAATTCGCTATTTTCACAAATTTCAAACGACGGAAATAAAACCGTCAATTTCAAATCAAAAACAAGATAGTGAAATTCAAATTCACTATTTTCACAATTCCAAACAACGGAATTAAAAACCATCCCATACAAAAACGAAATAGTGAAATTCAAACTCACTATTTTCCCACAATTTCAACTGACGAAGTTCAAAACCATCACTTTTCAAAAAAAAAATGAAATAGCGAAATTCAAATTCGTTATTTTCCCACAATTTCAAATAACGGAATTAAACCGTCACTTTTCAAACTTCGGACCAACAAGTCCGACACCAAAACACCAATTCCAGGACCAACAAGTCCAAAGCCCAGGACCCATGGGTCCAACATATAAAGTCCAGGACCAACAAGTCCAAAGTCCAGGACCCGTGAGTCCAACATATAAAGTCCAGAACCAACAAGTCCAAAGCCCAGGACCCGTGAGTCCAACATATAAAGTCCAGGACCAACAAGTCCAAAGCCCAGGACCCATGAGTCCAAAATACCAAGTCCAGGACCAACAAGTCCAAAGCCCAGGACCCATGAGTCCAAAATACCAAGTCCAGGACCAACAAGTCCAAAGCCTGGACCAACGAGTCCAACACATCAAATCCCGGACCCACAAGTCCAAAACACCAAACACTAAAACCTCAACCAAAACTGCTCCACCCCTAAGTCCTTCTAGAGACTGCTACAGGGAGACCTATCTAGGCTTCTGAGGATTCCCCCTCAAGCTCGTAATATCACACCTTAACCTTTAAGGTCCAGATATGGAAATCTGATCCCATGTTATTTACCAACCATTTCGTGCTCAGGCCACATCAAGCCGGAGACCCCATTCCGCACCACATTTCAAGCCGTAACCCATCGGCCTAAACACCACAAAATTCTTGCTCCAGATTTTTATCTGTTAAGCAAACCCTTTATTACCAAGCTCCACATTCCCTAATGTTGAAGCCGTTTTTCACCACAATCCCCACGGAGTCCTCGAATGCTTTGCTACCGAGAACGGGACATACCTAATCTACCCTTAGAGCCCACTTTTTAGTGTGCTCAAATGATAAGGAACTTTTTCACAAATTACACCTCTTCGATTCATGATCAAGAGGTATTTATCTCCAATCAATCTTCGGGTCACCAAACGGAATTTTCCGTCGTGACGCTCAACTCCAGATTTTTATCTGTCAAATAAACCATTATTACCAAGCTCCACATTCCATAATGTCGAAGCCATTTTCACCCTGACCCAGATACGGAGTCCTCGAATGCTTTGCTATCGAGAACGGGACATACCCAATCTACCCTTAGGGTCCACTTTTTAGTGTGCTCACATGATAAGGAACATTTTTTACAAATTAGACCTCTTCGATTCATGATCGAGAGGAATTCTCTTAAATCAATTTTTCAAGTCACCAAACGGAATTTACCGTCGTGATCCTCACACTTTAAGGTCCTAACAACTCGCTTAGGCACACATTCAGAACTATGATCTGGTTTGATTTCACATCACGAGAATACGTAGGCAGTCCTTCAAGGACACAATCCATACCCCTCAAAATCACTTTAAGGTCCTAACAACTCGCTTAGGCACACACATTCAGAACTACGGTCTGGTTTGATTTCGCAAACACGTGAATACGTAGGCAGTCCTATTACGAGGACACAACCACACCCCCACACACATTCAACTTTCAAACCTTAAATTTGCAACCCATTGCACACACAGCTCAGAACTACGATCTGGTTTGATTTCGCAAACACGCAAATACGTAGGCAGTCCCCAACAGGGACACAACCGCACACCCATTTCAATCGCAACCATCAACATCAATCCTCAAAAGCAACCCACCTAGCCGCAAAAATTAATCTTATACTTCTTTACTGGGGGCTTCTTCCTTAAGACGTCACCCATTCCTTATTTTGTCAAATTCCCACCTTCTCACTCTGGGGGCTTCTCTTTCAAGACGCCACCCGTCCTTTATCCTCAAACATCCTTTGAGTCTCAGCTACAGTCCAAAATAAAATAGCCCATAACCTAGTGCTCAGTTCGGACAATGACAAGGTCTTGGTTCCGCTCTCCGAATTATCATGATTCAGAGAAGGATCTCAAACAAGCAAATGGTGGCAAGGATGTCTAGAGAACACAATCAATTCATGTTCCCCAGCTGAGCGGACTTTCCAATCCAAGGATCTGATGCGCGTTGTCACCCTTTCTTGGCTAGGAGTTGCACTTACATGTGCAAAGTCTGTCAGAGTCACCCCCGTGTCGTGTCGATACTGAGTTGGCATCACCTTCACGAATGCCCATTTGTCAGTCTGTCAGTATGTGTCTGTGTGAGTCAGTGTCCCAACAGCCACGTGTCTCCAATCTATTAAATCACAGATCTACGAGTAACAAGACTCGCATTTAAGCTTCACAACTTCCGAAAACTTCTATCTCCCTTCGCGTGAGATATTACATGTTAGCTGCTTATATGCTAACTGCTCACATGCTTATGTGCTTACATGCTTATATGCTTACGTGCTAGTTGCTAACTGCTCACATGCTTATGTGTTTACGTACTTGTATGCTTGCATTCAACGTGCTTGTTTATGCGACTGCGGATTTGTGTGGTCACTAACCATGCACGTAATCTGGAGAAGAAGAACTCACCCCAACTGAGTACTGGGTTCTTCCCAACAAACGGCGGCCCATCAAGTGCAAGAGCTTTAACCCTGCCGATTACATGGCTTACGCTACCTCCCAGCGAGCAGCAACTCATATCCTCGGCGAGTCCTGAGAAGTTTCTAACTCCCCAGTGAGTGCCGATTTTCAAATGGATGTCACACATGCTATTTCCCACAGTCGATCTTTCGACCACTATGGCTGGCGAGCCTTTGTCCGCAAGCAAGATACAACTCAAGGACGTATCCCGAAGATGCCTTGGGTACGACTCATTTTCACTGGCTGGCGAGCCTTTGCGCGCAAACAATCCAAGGACATATCCCGAAGATGCCTCGGGTACGACTCATTTCACTGGCTGGCGAGCCTTTGCGCGCAAACGACTCAAGGACATATCCCGAAGATGCCTCGGGTATGACTCCTTCCTATGGTTGGCGATCCTCAAAACACACCGCCTTCAACACCGGCTGGCGAGCCTTTGCGCGCAAAAGATTCAAGGACGTATCCCAAAGATGCCTCAGGTATGATTCCTTCTTATGGCTGGCGAGCCTTTATACGTAGTCTAATGGACTTTAAACGACCCGAATCGAAAGTCGACAGACTCTAAAATGTTCCCGACGGCAGGTCCTTGACTCGAATCCTCGAGTCGCCTCGACGTCGCCCTTCCCGACGGCAGGTCCTTGGCTCAAACCCTTTTGAGCCGCCTCGACGTCGCAATGGTCTTCAGGTTGTAATCTTCGATTGACCTGGAGATCATACTTTGACTTTCGCCCTGTCCAAGCCTCAGTCAAAGTGGGGGCTCAGAGATACCCAGATTCGCACCTTCCAAAAACCACCCGATGATGATCGGACTATAACGTGTTTTTGATATGCGTGCGTGGATTGGCTATACATGAGACGGTTTAATGCACTACTCGGATATGAAAAATGATTTCATAAATGGTTTTCTAACTTCATTTGCATTAAAATAACACTATTTAGAGTTAAAACCGTCTTCGGACCCAAACCCGACTCAGAAACCCGCAACTCGAGTCAACCTGAGTCAACCCAAATCTCGAATGTCAAAAATAATGCCATGAATGTCTTTATCATGTCATTTCCATTAAAATAACTCTATTTAGAGTTTAAACCGTCTTCGGACCCAAAACCGACTCAGAAACCCGCAACTCGAGTCAACCTGAGTCAACCCAAATCTCGAATGTCAAAAATAATGCCATGAATGTTTTCATCATGTCATTTCCATTAAAATGACCCTAATTAGAGTCAAAGCTGACACCGGGCCAAAAACCGACTCGAAATTCAAATCCCGACTCACACGGGTCAAACCCGAGTCAAAGACACAAAATACCTACCCCAAATATCACCCAAGAGGAAGCTTACACGGCTAAGCAAACCTCAAATACCACAAATCACAACCAACAAAACATTGGTTAGAACAAATGCAAAATCCAAATTTGCGAAAGGGACAGTACACCCCATTGAGTCACGGGGTGGCTCGCGCCCCAATGGGGTGTCTCCTTAGCCTCCAAGAAAAATCGATCGACCTACCATCCCACATTTCTCTTTAAATACCCACCATCACACACCACAATCTTCACGCGAGAGTCCGCCCCCTCACATCTCCCTTAAACTTCTATACTCGACTTCCTAAGTCACAAAATCGACACGTGTTTACGACCTACCGATCGTAAACACAAGCCTTACACATATTGTTTGGTACCGTCGCCGTGCATTCGACCGACCCATTCGACCAATTCAACTAATCAATCAACATGTTTTAATTAACATATTTTCAACTCATTTTCAAAACAAAATCCTTTTTTAAGGCACTCTTTTTAAACTTCTTTGATCGCGATTAGTCACAACGAGAAAACCGTCTCTAAAGTCGTCTATTTCGCAAACATCAATACACGTAAGTTTGAGGGTGTAAACAACTCCTTTATTTCATGTATTTATTGTTTTTATGAGTCTATAAGCATGAACAATGCATAATACGATTCAAATATAGGTTAGACGAGCCAAAACCGAGTTTTGGCCTGAGACAGAAGCTTCTTGCTATGCAAGGGAGCTCGCGCCTCTTGTGGGTCTCGGGTCAGACTCATCCGTGTTTGATTTCGTCTTTCCTTCAACACTTTCTTTTATTCTTACTTCTTTCCTTTTACGGTTTTTACCATTTCAAATGTTTTAATTCATTTTTATGATAAACATATTTTGAACATTACAAAAATCATCCTTGGTTCTTTATACCATGACGGTTTATTCCGTGACTCGATGATATTATTGGTTAATTACATTTTAATGGGTATTTTAACACCCTTTTATTTTATTTACCATTTTTCTCATTTGTTTACATTTGTAAATATATTAGTCAGAATTCATAATCATCCTTGGTTCTTTATACCATGTCGGTTTAATCCGAGTACGATGACAAACTTGAATAATTACAAATAATTGAACTTAACATATTTAGTTCAAATCAAACATTTTCCTTTTACCATTTTATTATGCTTTTCAAAACATGCAAATCCGACAACGAATATTACTAACACAATAGTAATTATTCCGAGTCATGCAAATCATATTTGCAAATCTTTCATCATAAATACGGTTTTAAATAACCTTTTCAAAAACCAGGAGTCATCCCCTTGGGTCGGCTCATGGCTCGCGTCCCAAGGGACCGCCTGTTTTCACATTTCAAAACCAGGGCAGAGCCCCTTCCATTGCCAATAGGCTCGCGCCCCAAGGGGGCTGCCTGGCACTGTTCTGCCTCATTTTTGGTACTTGTCTAGGACGATCCCGATTACGGTTAATCCGAATACATGACGGATCAGATTGACAAATTTGCGTTTTTACACTTTGTCATTTGACTCCCTTTTTCAACAAATGGATCGTGTTAAGCATCATGACCCGAATTTGGTAAATGGATGTTTAACTTCCGTTTTGGCATGCAAATCAATCTAAATCCAACTTGACATCTTATGCTTGATATTTGGATTAACAAACCGACTTAGAAAGCTCACATGTTAGGTTAAAACTTTTGGATGTGCATTCATGCATTTACACCATTTTATCAACTCTTGCACTTAAACAACCACGATCGATCAGTAGAGGCCGCTAACGCGGGCGGGATTGGGTGTCTGATTAAAGGGCTTCCCAATACGTACCCTCACCCCTTACTCAGAACCTTTGGATAGTGGATGGCCTTATCCAGGGCGTACGAGAGTCATTCTAGAGATAGGATGTTAAAGAGGGACGATTTCCTTATCTTTAGTACCTATGTCAAACGCTGCTTTGTGCTTCGATTTGACCGAGGTATAAAGTGGATTTCGAACGGGTTCCAGGCATCCCACAAACGCTTGGTGGCGACTCCGAACATCTCTCATCGTTTCGAGACCCTAACCGAGACGAAACCGACCGATCTAAAATGATCCGGTCGAAAGCATTTTTACGCCGCCGAGCGTGGCTTTCAAAGAGACCTCTGCATGTCCACAGATTGGCTTGGCGTGCAGGTGGCCCGTGACCGCAGATCGGTAGGCGGCCCAAATCCGCAGACCGAGATGTGGCCCATGTCCACAGGCGTGTTCCGGTACGGTGGTGGTGGTTGTTTGATAGTGGTTCATTCATATTATATTCATGTTGTATATTAACACACTCGAGTCGTGTCACACTTTATTTATTGAAACTGACGTTTGTTGTGTCTGTGTAATTGTCACCTATTTCCGGGGTGGCCTGTGTCAATCCATATGATATTTCCGATCATATGGAGAGCAGGTTAAGTACAGGTTGTTTGGATAGCACTCGGGAGACGGGGCGAGCTTGATGAGTCACGAGACGAGTATAGTTGGCTAGAAGAGTATAGTTATCATGAGTTGTACTTTTATTTTTTTGTTTACGTTTATGTAATTCATTAAACATTACATTAATAAAATGTTATGTGATTGAAGTTTTGAAACACTACCTCGGGAAAACGACATGGTAATGCTCCAATTATCTTGGCCGGATAATTGGGGTGTTACATCGAATGCATTGGTACTCTGGAACCTTCACGAGATGGCTTATGTTCAAGGTGAGGAGAACAACTTGGCTCAACCGGTATGGTGGCGGGGCGTAGGGAACGATAGTGGTGTGTTTCACTCCTATGGGGTGGATCCGGTTACATGGGGAGCCCTTACGAGCTACCCTTACGTTTGCCTTGCACCATGGAGGAACGGAGGAGACCCTGGGATGGGAGCTGCTACCGGAGGAGGGTTTGAAGGAGGCACATTAGGAGCTGGCACTTCAATAGCTGGAGGTGATGAGGAGATGGAGGAGGATCATGGGGGTAACCTTGAGTGACTGTTTCTTTGTTTTTATACTTGTGATTAGTGGAGTTATGTCGGATTGTTATCTTTATTTTTGCGGTATTGGATTTTATTTGATATGTAATCGGCTATAAGGCCATATCTGTGACTGTATTTTATAGACTTGGTGTGTAGGTACAATGATCGCGGGAATAAAATCCCGAAACTTTGCATATATCTTTGCTTTATATGGCGTTAGGGAGCATTATGACTTGGAGATACTCGATCAAGTACCTTCAACTCGATCGAGTATCATATATGTTGCATTTTAACGAGCATTCTGACCTGCACATACTTGATCAAGTATTTCTAACTCGATCAAGTATGTCTAACTCAATCCAGTACCCTACTCTGTACTTGATTGAGTACGCTTGACTCGATGGAGTGCCTATGCATGTATATAGAGACCGTTTTTATTGTTTCACTTGGGACCATGGGGTATTTTGTTAACCCATATGTTGTTATTAAGACCATTGATATTTACTTTTGTGCTTTCTACTTGCGTATGAGTGGTATCAAGAAGGTATGCGGTAATTTTAGTTCTATGTGGTTACTAATTTTTGTTAATTGTCGTTCTATGGGTTATGTTGGCGTTAAGTTGGCCGCAATGATATCATGGTATCACATAGAGAAGTTACTTTACAATTTATATGTAAACCGAATAGTACTTGTTGGGCATGACATATTCATTTTTGTGTTGCTAATTTCCATCTTGTAATGTCAAAGGGTAGGTTGTGATTTCCTTTTCATCATGATATTGCTCATCTTAAAGGTGAACTTCGGGGACTAAGTTCCTTTTAAGAGGGGAAGAGTAATGTCGCGCGTGAAAAATGTCAAAAGATGTCGTCCTTTAAGTAATTATTAGTAATTTATTTGCTATTCCTTTTAAGTAATTAAAATGTTGTTTAAATGATTTAATCATTGTGGAGTAATTTAGTTGTTGCATTATTATGAAGATATAAATTACGTTGAGTAATTTAATTGTGTTGGATTTGTATGGTGTTGAATTCACTTGGTAAAATGGAAGTAATAATTTGTATCCATGTATCTTTTCGATTGTTAACATTTGGATGATGACTCGTGGTGGAGTTGTGTTTTGATAATTATATTCGCGAACGAGGATGATGATGATTAGTCGGCGTGGGAGGTTAGGTCGTATGTTTCGGTTATGGTATAGTGGTTCTTGTCAGGTTGGGTTGTTGTTAATCATCTTGGCTTAGAATACACTTTCGGTTTGTGGGAGGCGATGACTTGAACTTCGGGGACGAAGTTCTTTTTAAGGGAGGGAGACTGTAATACCCGCCGTGTTAAGAGACCCGTTGATTACCCGTTGACTGACCTTAGACATATGTTAGACCTCTTGGAACCTTTCATACAAACGGGCTTGGAACTTAGTGACCTTTGGGAGTTGGGAACTCGATCTAGTGTAAGCTACTCGATCGAGTAGTCTTGTGACTCGATCGAGTAAGTCCCATACTCGATCGAGTAAGGCGAGTTCAATGATAAGTTATAAATCGTGAAGTCGTAAACCCAAATCAGTTTTATTTTTCATTTCTCCCAAACCTAATCGATGACACACCTTCTTCCTCACCTGAGACATTGTCCCCTTCTCTACTCTAGCCCTTAACTCCTGAATCTTAGGAGCAAGAGCCTGTTTCCTCCGAATATCATCATAAAGATTTGGTTCCACTGTTAAATCTCCTCTAGCATCCCCTTTCTGGATCACATGTATCCCCATCTTGGTCACTTCAACTTTCAACGCATCAGTGATATAATTGCGCATAGATAATGCATACTCTTCCTACTCAACGCATCAGCCACAACATTCGCCTTCCCTTCATGGTATATAATATCCATGTCATAGTCATCAATAAGCTCCATCCACCTCCTCTATCGCATATTCAACTCCTTCTGAGTATAGATATACTTCAAACTCTTGTGATCAGAAAACACCTTAAAGGTCGCCCCATAAAGATAGTGTCTCAAAATCTTTAGAGCAAAAACAACTGCACCTAACTCTAGATCATACGTCGGATAGTTCTGCTCATAATACTTCAGCTGCCTAGAAGCATAGGCAATGACTTTCCTGTTCTACATCAACACACAACCCAACCCATTTTCGAAGCATCGGTATACACCTCGAAATTCTCACTCCCCTCAGATAAAGCCAAGATTGGAGCTGTAGTTAAACGCTCCTTTAATGTTTGGAACACTATCTCACAACTTTTATCCCAATGAAACCTGTTCTCTTTCCTCATCAAAGCTGTCATAGCTCTGGCAATCTTTGAAAATTCTTTCACGAACCTTTGATATTATCCAGCCAAACCCAATTAACTTCTGATCTCGGCCACATTCTTCGGTGCCTCCCATTTAGACACCGCCTTAATATTGCTAGGATCAATAGCTACACCCTCTTTAGAAATCACATTGCCCAGAAAAGCCACTTTCTCCGACCATAATTTGCATTTAGATAACTTGGCATACAATTGGTTGTCTCATAGAGTTTGCAACACCAATCTTAAGTGCTCCTCGTGCTCCTCAGTTTTGGAATAGACTAAGATGTCGTCTATAAACACCACCACGAACTAATCAAAGTACTGGATGAAAACCCGATTCATCAGATCCATAAACACCGTTGGTGTATTAGTCAACCCAAACGGCATCACCACATATTCATAGTGACCATACCGCGATCAAAAATTTGTCTTTGGTATGTCTTCATCTCGAATCCTCAACTGATGGTACCACGACCTTAGATCAATCTTCAAAAAGACACCATCTCCACTCAACTGGTAAAAAAGATCATCTATCCTCGGTAAAGGATACCTACTCTTCACTGTAACATAGTTCAACTCTCTGTAGTCGATACACAGCCTTAAACTCCCATCCTTCTTCTTCAAAAACAGGACTGGCGCACCCCAAGGCGATACACTAGGTCTAATGTACCCCATTTTCCATCAACTCATTCAACTGTTACTTTAACTCCTCCAACTCCTTTGGACCCATACGGTAGGGGGTCTTAGAGATTGGTCCCGTCCCTGGCTTCAAATCTACACTGGAATCAATATCTCTCTACGGCGATAATCCCGGTATCTCATCCGGGAAAACATCTTGAAATTCTCCCACCATTGGTATCTCAGCAGCTGTCAGCTCTACCATGCGAGTATCTTTCACATGGCAAAGTATCATAGGATACCCCTTCCTCAAGTAAGACTTCAATGTCACTGCTGTAATCACTTTGACTTTGGGTTTGACAACAAACCCACGATAAGACACGCTAGCACCCTTAGGACCTCGTAAAGATACTTTCTCTTAGTGACAGTCTATTCTAGCTTTATACTTACCCAACCAGTCCATCCCGACTATGATAAGTCCATTTTATATATACTTTAACCCTCTATTTTAGCTCGGTTTATTTGATTATTGGACTTCTATTAATGTGTTTGTGAGCTAATTCATTGTTCTAGGTGTTTTTGCTCGTATTCATTACATTTTGTAGGAAATAAAGCACTCGGTAGCTTTTTTCTATCAAATTAGCATTCACCCAAGTCCACGAGCCTAATAAGAGCAAGTCTTAACCATGAAAAGGTGTTTCGGGAAGCATAGGGGTATTTTGGGAAGAATTGGAAAATTCCAAGCATGAAACAAACTTGGGTTGATGCACAAGTAAAGAAATGAAATATAAGCCCAAGTAAAGTCTAAATGATCAAGTGTCCATGCAAGCTTAGGATTCCATTTGAAGCATCAACCGGAGGAATTATATATGAAGCATTAACAAGCAACAATGGATTCCTCATGAAATTAAAGACGGAATTAAGAGAAAGAACATAAAATACCACGACCCCGATCGGGGTGTGCTGTCCCCGGTCGGGGTTAGCCCCTCATTGATTGTTTACATTTCGTTTTATGGTCCTATATAAAGGGTTGTTGTCCGGGACCTCAAACACAACTTCTTACACACTTCTTACACCTCTTTCCACACACTTTTCCATATGCTTTAGTCTTAGTTTTCAGAATAAAATGTAGTTTAGATTAGATTTCCCTTTAGAATTTCCTTTATGTTATAAACAATTTCTTTTAAGCGTTTCAAGTTATAATACAATTTACATTTGAAGCTTTCCATTTGTTCTATCTTGTTCTTCAATTCCAAACTCATTTCCAATTGTTAAGGTAATATTATTTCTAGTATTGTTTTGTCATTCATTTGTCATTTACATTACTAGTTAGTATGTTCATCTTTATTATATCATTTATCATTAGATTAGTTTTCATTATGTATGAGTAATTCACAAGTCTAGGGATTAAAGGAGCCATGCATGAGTAGTATTTGGTTTTTTTTTTAAATAGGATGTTTTAACATCAATTCATTGTTTATTTAACATGCTTGCTTTGTTTTGTTAGTCTTTGATTGTTGGCCACTATCTTAGATTAAATTTGTTAATTCACTTTTATAAGTCGAGAGGCACCAAAATGAATTAGACTAAGCGTGTTTTAGTAGACCGATCTAGCCATAGCGAGAGCTCGTTAGGACTCGTTCTATGGTTGACAATAAGGCCGAGAGGTGGTTGTCATAAGACCTAAACAATTAACGACATTATCAACTCCTATGTTTAACTTGAGCATTTAAATAATTTGCATGTGTAACCCGACCTCCCTAGACTCTTTCTTTATCATTGTTTTACAAACCCAATCAAATAATCAACCGATAACCGACCTCGATAAAATTCACCCATAACAACTTGTTTAGAAACTCCCGTCTCCTTGTGTTCGACCCATATTACTATATTCATTTGTTACTAGGGTAATTTATCTTTGATTAGGTTGGGACATCCTATCAGACTATCATCTCAAAACCATCCATAGGAAACTCAAACAAGTTAACTGGAAAATCAGCTTGACCAATAACCATGGATACCCGTTTATACAGTTTCCCACACGACACTGACTCCCCAGACGGTATAAAAACTTCCATCTTTTACAGACATAAACTCCCCCAAACCCATAGACTTAGCATGACTTGACGATACAAAAGAGTGCGACGCCCCTTAATCAAACAAAATAAAAGTAGGAACGTTGTTAACAAGAAATGTACCGGTGATCACGTGCGCATCATCCTCTGCAGCCTGCTTATCCATCATGAAAAGTTTACCGCTGCTCTTTTGACCTCCCCCTTGCACCGTACTAGCTGATGTAGTAGACTTTGCAGTTGATGCCTGATTGGCATTAACCGCCGGACGCTGATAGGAATTACCACCATTGCGGTTGAAACCAGCATTATTGTTACTCTACCCAACTTGGTCATTCCACAACCCAGCTGGCCGATTACTTACATAACCCTGCATCAGTCCCTGAGAAAAGTTCCCCTGAGACTGTCTCTGAAAGCCTCTCCCAACAGCACTAGTACACTCATGCCACTTGTGGCCAACACCGCCACAGTTAAAACATGCAATACTCCAGCTATTGCTACCACTGCGACCACCACAACCGAAAGAAGATCCTCCAGTGAATTCTGACCCAGAAGATAAGCCTTCATCTGATTATGGTTACCATGCTTGTATCTAGGTCGAATACCGACATCACTCTCAACCTTCCTCTTCTCTGAGCTCTTCTCCCTAGTTTCCTTGGCCATTTCGACCAACCTTTCAGCCCGTCCAGCTCTCTCATAGACCTCCTCCACATCGGTAAGAGTCCCCGCCGGTAGCTATTCCATGATCTGGAAAGTTAGCCCTTTCTCAAATCGAAGTACTAAGTTCACCGGATTTAGTCCCATATCCTCAGCATGCCTCGATTTCTCATTGAACTTATGGTAGTACTCTGTCACTGTCATGTCCCCTGTCATCTTAAAAGAATCGAAATCATCCCGCATCTTGCTGCGAACATGCTCCGGAACAAACTCGTTTCTCATAGCTCTTTTGAACTCGGACCACGGAATTGCGGTCTTACCCTGCTTCAAATAGATGTCCAAGGCATTATCTTTCAGCTTATCCGACCACTCTCCGGCTGAGCCCCTTAGGTAGAACGCAGCATTGTAACACCCCCATTTATTTAAGAGCCTTTACTAGGCATTCCTAGATAAATGAATGTGTTACCATCTCAGTTACCTGAGGTAGTGAGTACAAAGGTAAACAAAACTACAGTACTTTAAATAAATATAATGTTTAAATGGCCTTATTACATAATCCAAATTAAATAACTAAATTAATAAATACAACTGGAGCGGAAACTAATAAATACGAATAATAAATATTGATTGTTCTTCTAGGGTGATTTAGACAGCTAAGTAATGCCACATCCTCTCGCCCTTCAGCTCCCCTTCTAAGCCAACTTAAATACCTGGAATCAATCTGCTCCCCCAATTATTGGTTCATCACAGGTGTTTAACGAATACATGGTCAACCCAACGGTTGAGTAGGAATATCTAAACAACAGGAACAATACAACAACAGTACATAATAGACATGTAAATGATCAATCCCGATCACAACTCCAATCTCCACACATCCTCCATACATAACTCGAGACTGTAATACTCCGTATTTTATATCGTTAATTGAGTCGAGTTAATTGTTTAGTTATATTGATATCGTACGATCGAGTTAGCGTAAACTTGTTAAGACGGGTTAATTAAGCGAATCACGTAACCTAATTCCTTTTCTACACTTACCCATTTACCCATTGACCTACCGTTGACCCTAGCCCATTTACCACGTTGACCCTAGCCCATTTACCCATGACCCAATTAAACATTTAACCTAATTCTACCCTAACCCTACAAAACCTCATTCCCCTCACACGCCTACCCCCATTTCAGCGGCACATTTCCCCAACAAACACACAGATCGAGAGAGGGAGAGTGAGTGCGAGTATTGTCGGAGCAGCAAGGAGGGTCCTAGGGTGGTTGTCGACGTCCACAGTTAACCGTGGTGGCTGTTGAGGTGGCAGGAAAAGGTATGGGTACAACTTCCTCTTTTGTTTGCGTTTTCTGTCGGGTTTTGTGTGTGGTGTCGTGTCTCAGGGAGGGGGTGTTGATGACTGGTGTCGGGGATATGGTGTTGGGTGGTTTGGGTCGTCTCTTTTGGTGGTGGTTAGGGTGGTTCTTGGTGGCGGGGTGGCGGCGGGGTTGTTGTTGATAGGGTAGATCACACGGGTGTAGCAGGGGGTTTTCAGACGGGTTTTAGATGCTTAGGTTGGGGTGGCACCACCGTGGACTCGGGGGAGGTCGAAATGGTGGTGTCACGGTGTCTGGATGTGGGGTCTGACGGCGAGCAGGGACGTGGTGTTTTGGCAGGGGTTAGGGGATGGCTGCGGTGGCTGTGTGACGAGGATAGGGGGGGTGTTGGTGAGGCTCGGCGGTGAACCAGGCCAAATGACGGCTCTGGTTCGACTCGCCGTGGCGATCGACCGCACTGGGGTCGGTTGTTGGTGGTGGGGTCGAAGAGGGGAGCAAGCCAGGTGGTGTTCGTGGTGGTTTAGGGTGGCGCGTGAGGGTTGTGAGGGAGTGCGAAGGTGCGGGTTGTAGAGGCGGGTTGGTAGTGTTAGCGAGTATTGTTTTTAATTCCTTTAAACGTAAAAACTTGTTTTATCATTTAATATATCGTACCCTTGTTTAGCTAATTAATTCCCGAGTTATTTAAATGTTTAGAGACGGGTTGAGTCGGGTTGGTAAAATAGAAAACTGCTAGATCGGGAAAGTTTCCATTTAAGGAAACTTTCCATTTTAAGAAGTTCTAATTTTAGTAACTTTCTATTTTGGGAAGGGAATGGTTTAAGTAATTGTTTATTATTTATTGTCTTTCAGAGGGCGAATTTGTTGTGGAATATTACTAAGCACCCGACTTGTGACTGCAATACCGAGGTAGGGGAATACACTGATTGAATTTTATGATTGTTAATGAGTTGACATGTTTGGGATTATATGACATACCTGGCTATCTTATTTATCCTGTTGAGCATTTTGTTTCATATATTTCATACATCGCATTTGCATTGGAGTTGGAGTTGGAGGAGATGAGATGGTTGTGATTAAGGCCCAGGCGGGTTCTGCAGGACTTGCCCTGGTGTCCTCCGCTGCGAGCGGGCAGATCGACTACGGTCGATATATATAGTCTAGGGGATCGGTATGGTGGGCGTCTTGGGGATGTGTGTGATGGAGTTGATTGGAGGAGCATAGCATTGCATTCTTTATTATATCGTATTACCTACTCAACCTCGCGGTTGACCCTGTGTATTCGTGTATGCCTGTGATGATCCTTTTAATGGGAGCAGATTGATGAGTTGTTGAGACATTGGGAGCTGGCGGGGAGAGAGCATGGATCACCGACTTAGAGCTAGCTCACCTTTATTTTGTTTAGTTGTCGGACTTTATTTTTATTTAAGGCATGTGTTATTTCCGTTGTAAACATTATAACCTTTTTATTTAAAGTCTTGTTATCTTTCTCTTTGTTGTCTCCGCCTCGGATTCCGGGATGGTAACACCCTTCTTTATACGAGGAGTCCTAGTTCAGGCCCTTAAATAAATGGGGGTGTTACAAAGTGGTATCGAGCGAACGATCTGATGTGCCTAAACCAATGAATCCAATGAATATAGGAAGAGTCTAAATAAAATGAACCCGGGACAAAAGCGTTAGGAGCACACTAAAGGTAAGGGATGAGTTAGGGGCCCCCTCACACCGAACCATTGGCCCTCTCGGTTTGACCGGGAACCCGAGTGCATATGAGAGGAAGGGTAGAGAAGTTGCATGATATTGAGCATAACTCCATATATTATTGCCTAAGTATTAACTGATTGATATGATAATTGTTGCATAAAGAGTTGGTAGGAGGTTGTGGCATAATACTTTGCATGTTTTAAGGTTGATTTATACTTATACATCTATAAAGTTGTGTCAGAAGGCTATGTCTAGTGATATGCGGTTATGTGATCCCTAAACCATGCTAGATAGACAAGTAAGATAAGAGTAATAGAATTGGCTAGAATTGCCAAGGTGTTTTTGTGTTGCAGCTAATTCCTAAAATTCTCTTGTAGTCATGCCTCCAAGAAGGAACACGGCTGTAAACATCACCCAGGAAGAGTTAGACAAACTCGGGTGAGAATGAGGCCCTAAAGGCCAAAAGAATGGACCCTACTAAGATGAGTACAATAGTGGCGAGGCATAACCCTACCATCTTCACCGGAGAGGGGGAACCTCACTTGCTAGGAGATTGGTGTCGGGAGTTCACCAACCTATTCGAGTGATAGCTTGTCTGAAGAGCCGGGTAGACCAAGCTGCACACTACCTCAGGGCTACAGCTGGGGAGTGGTGGAATAGGAACAAGGCGGAGATTCGACATGTTGCTAGGGACATTGAGGAAGGATACGTGTCTTGGTTAGAATTTCAAGTGATATTAACGGATCAGTTCATGCCAGAGTTCAGGAAAGCTAAGCTGAGGGAGGAGTTTGATACGTTTAAGATGACAGAGGACATGACAGTGGAAACATACCATAGGAAATTCCGACTGTTGGCATCATACATCGATGAATTTGCAAAGAACGAGACCATGCTGGCTGTGAGGTTTGAGAGGGGATTGACGGTGGATATCAAAAAGAGACTCACGGCAGCTCCACCTACCACTGTTCAGGACATCTATCTGAGAGCTGGTGCTGCTGAAAGGCTCTCCGAACAGATCAAAGAGGATAAGAAAGGAAAAGCTGAGAAGAGGAAGTCGGAAGCTGTCAGTGATAATACGGGGGCCAAGAAGCCAAATTCAGGCAAGTTCAGTGGATACTCCACCAATAGTGCTCCTGGGGGGATGAGGAACCAAAGCGGAGGCAGTTTCAGAGGTGCTAGTCTTGGAGGTAATGCGTCCAGGATCACTTGTTTCGGGTGTGGGAAGGCGGGACACGGGGAAGTTTGAGTGCCGAAGTTCGGAGGAAACCAATGGGGGCTTAGGACACCTACATCCGGGTTCGGTGGGTCTCGGACGGTGGGATCGGGATACAGCACTACCGTACTCCTAACACGGCTATGGAGGAGGTGCCCGATCTGGGGGAAAGTAACGATTACCAAGGAAGCTACAACAACTACGTAGCGTAGTAGCCGAGCAAAACCGGTCCCGGGGGTGGTAATTTGAGGAAGGAACGAGCAGGGGAACAAGCAACCCAATACCGCTTCATCGAGTCGATCTGGAGCTAAGTCCGGTGGCAAGCTCTTTGCCATGGGGAAAGAAGCGAAAGGAGGATGCACATGTTGTGATTGGTACTTTTCCGTTAACTCTAAACCCACCTTTGTGTTGTTTGATTAGGAGCTACACATTCTTTTTATATCTGCGGAACATGCCAGAGTCTTAAATCTTAAGTCATATGATAGAATTGTTGATTCGGTAGTGGTACCTTCGGGGGAGTCGGTGTCTTGTGATAGAGTCTACACTGGGGTACCAATCCAGATCGGAGAGGTTGTGTTTCACGGTGACCTTATAGAGTTTCCCTTGGGGGTTTTTGAGGTGATTCTGGGGATGGACTGGTTAGGGAAGTACAAGGCTTTTATCGACTGCTATCAGAAGAAAATCTCTTTGAAGGGACCTAAGGGAACTAGGGTGTCTTATAAGGGGTATGTGGTCAAGCCAAGAGTCAAATTCATATCTGTTAATACCCTAAAGTCGAGTCTGAGGAAAGGGGATCAGTTAATCTTGTGTCAGATGTGGGATAATGAGGCGGAGACCCCTAAGGTGTCTGAGATTCCAGTGGTGAGGGAGTTCGAGAGTGTATTTCCGGAGGACATTCCAGGGTTACCACCGAAGAGAGAGGTGGACTTTTCCATTGATCTGAAGCCGGGAACAGGGCCGATTTCTAAACCACCTTACCGTATGGGACCAAAGGAGATGGAGGAACTAAAAAGCGAGTTGGATGAGCTAGCGAGAGAAAGGTTACATACGGCCTAGTGTTTCACCTTGGGGAGCACCAGTGTTGTTTGTCAAGAAGAAAGATGGAAGCTTGAGACTTTGCGTGGATTACCGTGAGTTGAACAATGTGACCATCAAGAACCGTTATCCTTTGCCAAGGATCGATGATTTGTTTGATCAATTGAGTGGAGCCGGAGTTTTCTCTAAGATCGATCTGAGGTCAGGTTATCACCAGTTGAGAATTAAGAACGAGGATATACCTAAGACCGCTTTCAGAACAAGGTATGGGCACTATGAGTTCGTGGTCATGCCATTTGGGTTAACTAATGCGCCAGCAGTGTTCATGGACTTGATGAATCGAGTGTTCAGTCCTTATCTGGACAAGTTCGTGGTTGTGTTCATCGATGATATCCTGGTGTACTCCAAGAATGAGGAAGAACATGAGGAACATCTAAGGTTAGTCTTGAAAAATTTGGAGGAGAACCAGTTATATGCCAAGGCGAGCAAGTGCGAGTTCGGTTGAAGAAAGTTGCTTTTAAGGACATGTGATTTCCAAGGAAGGGGTGTCGGTTGATCCTAGCAAAGTCGAGGCAGTGACGAGATGGCAGAGTCCTAAGAATGTGGGTGAGATCCGAAGCTTCTTGGGGCTAGCAGGTTATTATCGAAGATTTGTCAAGGACTTCTCAAAGATCGCAAAGCCATTGACGTCATTAATGCGGAAGGAGAACAGGTTTGTTTGGGATGAGAGTTGTGAGGAGGCGTTTCTAACCCTCAAAGAACGTCTCACTACAGCTCCTATACTTGCTCTACCCGATGGGAATGATAATTTCGAGGTGTATGCGATGCTTCCAAGAAGGGTGCGGGGCGTATTGATGCAAAACGGGAAAGTAATCGCTTACGCTTCTCGACAATTGAAGACCTATGAGGAGAATTACCCTACTCATGATCTGGAGTTGGGGGCAGTGGTGTTTGCGCTCAAACTATGGCGACATTATCTTTATGGGGCTACCTTCAAAGTGTTTTCCGATCACAAGAGCTTAAAGTACATTTACACACAAAAGGAGTTGAACATGAGAGGAGAGGAGATGGATCGAATTGATTGGTGACTATGACATGGAGATACTTTATCATGAAGGGAAAGCGAATGTCGTAGCGGATCGTTAAGGTGAAATCCATCCATGCTTTGAGCGGTGCGGATCTAGGGTGAGGTTGCATAATGAGTGCGGGAGATGGGAATCCACATGATCCAGGAGAGGAGAGATTCTTGGGGACCTGACCGTTGAGCCGGAATTATATGAGGAGATCGAGAGAGTTCTGTAAAGCCGATGCTAGAATTCGAAGTGGCGCCACACAAGAGAACAGGAGAATCCGGGGATGATTCCGGGTTTGTTATCCATCCCGATGGTAGTCCGAGGTTTGGAGGTCGGTGGTGTGTTAGGATAATGAGGAGTCAAGAGGAAGATTTTTACCGAGGCACACGCTACACCATACTCGGTTCATCCTGGGGGAGATAAGTTGTACAAGGATCTCAAGAAGACCTTTTGGTGGCCGAATATGAAGAGGGAAGTTTTTGAGTTCGTAGCTCGATGCTTGACGTGTCGAGAGAGTGAAGGGTGAACATAAGAGACCATGAGGGAAGGTTCAACCGTTAGATGTGCCGGAGTGGAAGTGGGAGAGCATTTCTATGGATTTCATCGTGGGGTTGCCTCGAACTCAGAAAGGTAACAACATGATTTGGGTGATCGTCGACAGATCGACTAAGTCGCTCGGTTTATTCCCATGAAAGATACTTGGAGTAAGGTGAGTTGGCTAAGGCTTATGTTCGATGCGTGGTCAAGTTGCACGGTGTGCCTAAGGATATCGTCTCCGACGAGAGATTCCGAGTTTCTATCCAAATTCTGGCGGGAATTACGGTCTTTGATGGGTACTCGGCGAAGATGAGCACCGCTTTTCATCCTGCTACCGACGGTCGGACGGAGAGGACTATTCGAGACCCTCGAGGATATGTTGAGAGCTTGTGTTCTAGAGTTTGGCGGATCGTGGGAGGACAGATTGGGATTGATCGAGTTTTCTTACAACAACAGTTATCATGCTAGCATCGGGATGGCACCTTTTGAGGCACTTTATGGTAGGAAATGCGGGAGTCTGTGTGTTGGGATGATAGATCGATATTTGTCGTTTTGGGGCGAGAGATGATTCGGGAGATGGTTGAAGCAGTGCAGATCATCAGGCAAAAGATGAGAGCCTCTCGGGATGACAGAAAAGCTATGCGACACTAGGAGAAGTGAGATCTCTTTCGAGGTGGGAGAGAAGGTACTACTCAAAGTGTCGCCAATGAAGGGAGTCATGAGGTTCGGGAAGAGAGGGAAGCCGAGTCGAGAAATTCATCGGACCTTATGAGATTTTGGACGAGTTGGAGAGGTGGCCTATCGTTTAGCTTTGCCACCAGCGTTAGCCAGGGTTCACAATGTCTTTCATGTTTCCCGATTGCGGAGGTACGAGCGATCCATCACATGTGTTGAGTCCGGAGGTGATCGAGGTGGATGAGCGAGTTGTCCTATCCGGAGACACCCAAGGAGATTCGGACGGAAGGTAAGGAAGACCAGGTATGGGGAGACGGACTTTAGTGAAAGTCTTATGGACTAACCACAACGTTGAAGAAGCTACATGGGAGCGAGGCTTCCATGAGGGAAAGCTACCCACATCTTTTTACATGAGGTAAGTTCCGGGACGTAACTTCCTTTTTAGGAGGGTAGAATGTAACATTTTGTTTCCGACCTAGATTCAGGTGTCTTTTACCTCAGGGGATTTGTTTTGGGACCCACATCGATGCGTGTGGGGGCTTGCTAGATGAGTGAACTTCGGGACGAAGTTCATTTTAAGGGGAGAAGACTGTAATACTCCGTATTTTATATCGTTAATTGAGTCGAGTTAATTGTTTAGTTATATTGATATCGTACGATCGAGTTAGCGTAAACTTGTTAAGACGGGTTAATTGAGCGAATCACGTAACCTAATTCCTTTTCTACACTTACCCATTTACCCATTGACCCTCTTGTTGACCCTAGCCCATTTACCACGTTGACCCTAGCCCATTTACCCATGACCCAATTAAACATTTAACCTAATTCTACCCTAACCCTACAAAACCCCATTCCCCTCACACGCCTACCCCCATTTCAGCGACACATTTCCCCAACAAACACACAGATCGAGAGAGGGAGAGTGAGTGCGAGTATTGTCGGAGCAGCAAGGAGGGTCCTAGGGTGGTTGTCGACGTCCACAGTTAACCGTGGTGGCTGTTGAGGTGGCAGGAAAAGGTATGGGTACAACTTCCTCTTTTGTTTGCGTTTTCTGTCGGGTTTTGTGTGTGGTGTCGTGTCTCAGGGAGGGGGTGTTGATGACTGGTGTCGGGGATATGGTGTTGGGTGGTTTGGGTCGTCTCTTTTGGTGGTGGTTAGGGTGGTTCTTGGTGGCAGAATTGGCGGCAGGGGTTGTTGTTGATAGGGTAGATCACACGGGTGTAGCAGGGGGTTTTCAGACGGGTTTTAGATGCTTAGGTTGGGGTGGCACCACCGTGGACTCGGGGGAGGTCGAAATGGTGGTGTCACGGTGTCTGGATGTGGGGTCTGACGGCGAGCAGGGACGTGGTGTTTTGGCAGGGGTTAGGGGATGGCTGCGGTGGCTGTGTGACGAGGATAGGGGGGGTGTTGGTGAGGCTCGGCGGTGAACCAGGCCAAATGACGGCTCTGGTTCGACTCGCCGGCGGCAGTCGACCAGCCTGGGGTCGGTTGTTGGTGGTGGGGTCGAAGAGGGGAGCAAGCCAGGTGGTGTTCGTGGTGGTTTAGGGTGGCGCGTGAGGGTTGTGAGGGAGTGCGAAGGTGCGGGTTGTAGAGGCGGGTTGGTAGTGTTAGCGAGTATTGTTTTTAATTCCTTTAAACGTAAAAACTTGTTTTATCATTTAATATATCGTACCCTTGTTTAGCTAATTAATTCCCGAGTTATTTAAATGTTTAGAGACGGGTTGAGTCGGGTTGGTAAAATAGAAAACTGCTAGATCGGGAAAGTTTCCATTTAAGGAAACTTTCCATTTTAAGAAGTTCTAATTTTAGTAACTTTCTATTTTGGGAAGGGAATGGTTTAAGTAATTGTTTATTATTTATTGTCTTTCAGAGGGCGAATTTGTTGTGGAATATTACTAAGCACCCGACTTGTGACTCGCAATCGAGGTAGGGAATACACGATTGAATTTTATGATTGTTAATGAGTTGACATGTTTGGGATTATATGACATACCTGGCTATCTTATTTATCCTGTTGAGCATTTTGTTTCATATATTTCATACATCGCATTTGCATTGGAGTTGGAGTTGGAGGAGATGAGATGGTTGTGATTAAGGCCCGGGCGGGTTCTGCGCAGGACTTGCCTGGTGTCCTCCGCTGCGCGGGCGGATCGACTACGGTCGATATATATAGTCTACCGGGGATCGGTATGGTGGGCGTCGGGGATGTGTGTGATGGAGTTGATTGGAGGAGCATAGCATTGCATTCTTTATTATATCGTATTACCTACTCAACCTCGCGGTTGACCCGGTGTATTCGTGTATGCTCGTGATGATCCTTTTAATGGGGAGCAGATTGTGAGTTGTTGAGACATTGGGAGCCGGGCGGGGAGAGAGCATGGATCACGACTTAGAGCTAGCTCACCTTTATTTTGTTTAGTTGTCAGACTTTATTTTTATTTAAGGCATGTGTTATTTCCGTTGTAAACATTATAACCTTTTTATTTAAAGTACTGTTATCTTTCTCTTTGTTGTCTACTGCCTCGGATTCCCGGGATGGTAACGCCCTTCTTTATCTGAGGAGTCCTAGTTCAGGCCCTTAAATAAATGGGGGTGTTACAAAGTGGTATCAGAGCGAACGATCTACAGGCCTAAACCAATGAATCCAATGAATATAGGAAGAGTCTAAATAAAATGAACCCCGGGACAAAACTGTTAGGAGCACACTAAAGGTAAGGGATGAGTTAGGGGCCCCCTCACACCGAACCATTGGCCCTCTCAGTTTGACCCGGGAACCCTGAGTGCATATGAGAGGAAGGGTAGAGAAGTTGCATGATATTGAGCATAACTCCATATATTATTGCCTAAGTATTAACTGATTGATATGATAATTGTTGCATTTTACCCGCCACCCTTGGACTGGGTGATACCGTCGTTTTGTATCAAAATTAAATTTATAAACCAAACTAAAACTATAGCTAGTGATAGTAAGGGTCGAACCACAGAGAGACAAGATCAATTCTATTTGCTATTTTTAATCTATTGAAGTAACAATTAGGGGGGGGGGGGGGGGGGGGGGGGGGGTTTGGTTTATTTATTCTAAACTAATAACTAGAACTTAAATGAAGATTAAGTTCGATAATAAAAAGCAGCTAGGAACTTCGGTTCACCATGGCTTAAGGGTCAGTCAAGTAAAGTCAAGGTCTGTCCAATACCATCTCAGGATGTCAAATAGGTCGTCTAAGTCCCTATTCAAATTAAGCCTCTCGGTCTCTTTTCCACCCTAGAAAGAAACTAAATTACTTTCGCTCCATAGTCTTTCCTCTTACTTATAAGAAATCTAACTCCGCTAATCTCTCAATCTAGCAAAGGGATAAAATCTCACAGTAGTAAATAAGACCGGTACGGGTTCAACCTAGACTTAATAAAATCAACTCATGACGCCTTGGATTCCCTAATTCCTAGCATAGGTATTTTAGCTACGCATGATTAAGCATATGACAATTGCAAAATTAAAGACATGGAATAAAATTGAAATGATTGAATTTGAATTGAAACTAACGGATTAAAACTAAAATTGCTTAAATATAAATTGGTAGAAACTAGAATTAAATTAACAAGAATAAGAAAATATTGAAATTGAATTAAAGCTTACTAAGAATTCGATGAACAAAACGATTGAATTGAAATCTGTAATCTCCACTTTCTTGTTCCAAAACAAGATCTCAAACTTCAGTTGTTTCGTAATGAAAAGCATAACCTAAATTATTCGCTGCGTACCACTAATAAACGTTCTACCCATAAGATAAATTACAAATGGGCTTTCAAAAGACAAATAAATTAAAAGAACCCGCAGCTCGAGACCTGGTCGATCGACCAAGGGGCACGGTCGATCGACCACCCAGTACAGTGCGCAACACCGCTTTCTCCACTGAACTCCACGGTCGATAGACTGGGGTAGCTGGTGGATAGACCAACAATGCTGTAGCAGATTCCAGCTTCATGCACGTATCCCAAGACGATCTAGTTCCGAGCTCCTAACTTCATAGTTTCCATAAAATGCCTCCGGGAACAGATAAAGGCTCGATTTAGCTTACTTCAGGCCATTCCTACAATAATGACATAAGAAATACAAAGTAAACCGTTTCGGGAGAAATAATAGATAAAAGCTAATAATTACGCATAGAAATGCGTGCCAAAAACGCTAATAAAGTGTATAGAATATGCACGTATCACTGGGTCTTCAATACAACAATACAATATACAGTATGAATAATGATAAATCAACAACGACAATATTCAACCAACAAACAACATCCAATTCCAATTAACGTTCATCAAACAAATTACACCAATACATATTCGAGTTGAGTAGATAACCTACCTCAGCGGCAATTCCAATAAAGCAGTCCAATAAAATAATTAAAAGTACTCTACTTCAAAACCATCACCTAAACAAGACATAATAATTTAATTATTAATTATTCAATTTATTACTTTAATTTAATTAATTATAATTTAATTTAATTAATTATATTTCCGTGTAAACGATTACGTAAAACCCGAACCAAAATTAAATAAACAACAATGCACACCCATACTATTACGTGAGAACTACGTAAAAACAAAGCACACCCATCACCCAACCAATCAAGGCAAAACCCGTGTTCAACCCTTCGCTCAAACCCCCTCCTTTAGCCACCTATTACGCCACCCCCAGCCACCGTCAGCACCACCCAACCTGCCTCACCCTAGTCTGCATCTCGACCAACCCCGACAACCCTTAACCATCACCTGAACCATCCTAGACAGGCCGTGAAATCACACCCTAAACAGCCCCAAAAACCCGACATGAAAATAACCCAACACAAACATATACATCATCCTACCACCCCCGTGACCACCCGTGGCCACCACCGTGATCTCCCTTGACTCACGGTGGTTCCACCACTTGCTACAACCACGCACGACCCACCAGACGACTTACAACCCACATAAACAGCATAAACCCGTGAGAACCACCACAACCCGATAGCCCACCGTACCAACCACCACCTCAAGCCACCCCGACACCACCATTAGGACCGCCCATAGCCGAGCTATCCAGCCACTCAAGTCTCGTGTTTATTCGTCCAACCAATAAGTCGCAAAACACATCTTAAATCCGCGACAACCGCTACTTTAGACGCCAAATTCACCACCCATGGTGGTCGACAACAGCCACGACATGTCCCACTAGCATCCCCACGGTCAAGGCTAACTATTGAGGGTAACGTCACGGTTCACGGTAGTCCATACGGAGTTTAAACAATAATTTAATTAAATACGACTATACAAATATAAATTAAGACGGTCTTACCTTGAGGCAACAATAATTGGATGAATTCTCTTACTTTTCTCCCTTAGATCTTTCTCTCCCTTGCCTTTAGATCAATTATTGTGTTTTTATGTTTTTGTATGCTTATGGGTAGGTATAATATCCTATTTATATAGATGTGGGAAGGAAAGAGGGAGGAAGTTTCCTTAAAGTAATTATCTTTATTTTCCCTTTTCTTTTTAATTACTCCCATGTTAGTATTAATAATAACATACAACTACAATCCCGACTATATACTCAACATACACGGCCCACATTATTTCCGTCTCAAGTATTATTTAATTATTTTATTACCATCTTACAATTTATTATTTGATTGATTAAATTATTAAATATCATTTAAAACATATTTTAATATAATTCTACCGTCTAAAATACGGGGTATTACAGTCTTCCCTCCTTAAAAAGAACTTCGTCCCGAAGTTCACCAAGATACCCAACAACAGAAATATTATCTCAAATTAATTCCAACTAAATTCCTTATTAAATTCTTCATAAGATACTTTTATTATTTAAACTATCATAAAAATGTTATAAAATACGAGATGTTACATCTTATCCCCCTAAAAAAAGGGTTACATCCCCGTAACCAACTAACTCAAACAAAAAGGCTAGGATACCTTTCTCGCATAGCAGCTTCAGCTTCCCATGTAGCTTCTTCCACCTTATAATTAGACCATAAAACCTTTACTAAAGCAGTCTCACCATTACAAGTCTTCCTCACTTTTCTATCCAAAATCTCCTTGGCTCCTCAACATAAGACAACTGCTCATCAATCTCAATATGCCCAGGCCCTAGCACATGAGTAGGATCACTCACATACTTCCTCAGTTGTCAAACATAAAAAAACATTGTGCACTCTATCCAAAGCTGGAGGTAATGCTAAACGGTAAGCTACCTCTCCAACTCTGTCTAAGATCTCATATGGCCCAATATACTTCTGACTCAACTTCCCTTTCTTCTCAAACCTCATCACACCTCTCATAGAAGACACTTTAAGAAACACCTTATCTCCCACAGCAAACTCTATATCACTCCTTTTCAAATCTGCATAGCTTTTCTGACTATCCTGCACTGCACGCATCTTTTGACGAATAATGTGCACTTGCTCCACCATTTCCTGTATCATCTCAGGTCCCAACACAACTGTATCTGCCCTGTCATCCCAACACACAGGACTCCTGCACTTCCTTTCAAACAATGCCTCAAAAGGTGCCATGCCAACACCAGCATGGTAACTGTTATTATATGAAAACTCAATTAAATCCAACCTCTCCTCCCATGATCCACCAAACTCCATCACACAAGCTCTCAGCATATCCTCCAAGGTCTGAATAGTCATCTCAGTCTGAACATCTGTAGCTGGATGAAATGTTATGCTCATCTTCAGCTGAGTCCCCATCAAAGATTGTAATTTTTGCCAAAACTTAGATATAAACCTTGAATCACGATCAGAAACAATATCCTTTGGCACACCATGAAGCTTCACCACATTTTTTACATAAGCTTTAGCCAACTCAGCTTTACTCCAAGTATCTTTCATAGGAATGAAGTGAGCTAACTTAGTCAATCGATCCACAATCACCCATATCATATTATTGCCTCTCTGAGTCTTAGGCAACCCCACAATGAAATCCATCGCAATGCTTTCCCATTTCCACTCAGGCACATCCAAGGATTGAACTTTACCTTGTGGTCTCTTGTGCTCTCCCTTTACTCTTTGACAAACCAAACATCTAGCAACGAACTCAGCAACCTCTTTCTTCATCTTAGGCCACCAAAAAGTATTCTTCAAATCTTTATATAGCTTATCTCCTCCAGGATGAACCGAATATGGAGTAGAATGAGCCTCAGTTAAAATCTTTCTTTTTAATTCTTCATCATCAGGAACACACCACCTCTCATCAAACCTCAAACCACCATCACTACCCACGTGAAACTGCTGCTTACCGCCTTCCACCACGGCCTCACCCACGGCCTCTCTCCACCGCGCCACTCTCGCATCTCCTTCTTGCTTCTTCCTGATCTCATCATACAACTCTGGCTTAATGGTCAAATCTCCAATTGTATCTCCTTTCTTAATCATAGAAATGGTCATCTTTTCCACCTCCTCACACAATTTCATCCTAGACATGGCAGTACACAAAGCATGGACAGATTTCCTACTAAGTGCATCCGCCACCGCATTGGCTTTCCCTTCATGATAAATTATCTCCATGTCGTAATCACCAATTAACTCTATCCATCTTCTCTGTCTCATATTTAGCTCCTTCTGAGTATAAATGTACTTTAAGCTCTTGTGATCAGAAAATACCGTAAAAGTAGCTCCATAAAGATAATGACGCCACAATTTCAAGGCAAAAACCACTGCTCCTAATTCCAAATCATGAGTTGGATAATTTGCTTCATACTGCATCAGCTTTCTCGAGGCAGAAGCTATTACCTTCCCATTCTGCATAAGCACACATCCCAAACCATTCTTCGAAGCATATGTATAAACTTCAAAATTCTCACTCCCTTCAGGTAAGGCTAAAATAGGAGTTGTATTCAGGCGCTCCTTCAAGGTTAGGAATGCCGTCTCACAACTCTCATCCCACAGAAACTTATTCTCCTTTCTCAACAAAGTAGTCAAAGGCTTAGCTATTTTTGAGAATTCTTTTACAAACCTCCTATAATATGCAGCCAACCCCAGAAAACTTCTAATATCCCCCACATTCTTTGGTCTCTCCCACTTGGACACTGCTTCAATCTTGCTTGGATCCACTAACACTCCCTCCTTAGACACCACATGCCCCAGAAAGGCAACTTTCTCTAACCAAAACTCACACTTGCTCAACTTAGCATAAAGATTATTTTCTCTCAGGGTCTGCAACACAATCCTCAAATGCTTCCCATGCTCTTCTTTATTCTTAGAATACACCAGGATATCATCGATAAAGACAACCACAAACTTATCCAAATAGGGACTAGACACACGGTTCATCAAGTCCGTGAAGACTGTCGGTGCATTAGTTAATCTAAATGGCATAACAACAAATTCGTAGTGCCCGTACCTTGTCCTGAATGCAGTCTTTGGAATATCTTCATTCTTAATTCTCAACTGATGGTACCCCGACCTCAAATTAATCTTATAAAATATTCTAGCCCCACTCAGCTCGTCAAATAAACCATCAATCTGCGGCAAAGGGCAACGATTCTTGATAGTCACATTAATCAGCTCTCTATAGTCAATACACAACCCCATGCTCCCGTCTTTATTCTTAACAAATAACACAGGTGCTCCCCAAGGTGACACACTCGGCCTTACATAGCCCTTATCCAACAATTCCTCCAACTGCTTTTTAAGCTCCTCCAACTCTTTAGGTCCCATCCTATAAGGTAATTTAGAAATTGGTCCCGCCCCAGGTTTTAAGTCAATAACAAAATCAATATCTCTCTGAGGTGGTAACCCTGGAATCTCATCTGGAAACACATCCTGAAAATATTGCACAACAGGTATAGATGCCGCCCCAGGCACTTCCTCCCGCGTGTCCCTCACATGACACAAGATCAACTCACCTCTCTTTCTCAAACAAGATTTTAAGGTAACTGTTGAGATAAGTTTTATTTTTGGTTTAACTATAAATCCCTTGTAAGACACTTTTATTCCCTTAGGTCCACTCAAGGTTAATTTCTTTTGATGACAATCTATAAATGCTTTATATTTACTTAACCAATCCATCCCTAAAATTACCTCAAAACCACCTAAAGGAAATTCAATTAAATTGGCCAAAAAGACTGCTTCCCCAATTTTAACCAACACATCTCTATACACACGGCTACAAGGTATGGAATCCCCCGAAGGTATATCAACTAGGCCGTTTATTTTATCATATCCTTTCAAATTTAAAGTCCTAACATGCTCACTTGAAATAAAAGAGTGGGTAGCTCCCGAATCGAATAAAATAAAGGTAGGCTCAGAATTAACAAGAAATGTACCCGTGACAACATGAGCATCCTCCTCAGCAGCTTCCTTTCCCATCATAAATAATTTCCCACTGCTTTTAGCTTCGCTCTGGCTAGCTGATGCTGACCCATTCTGTTGATTTCCACTGTTCATTATGTTTTAAAAATTATTGCTTTGATTGTTATTGAAGCGATTTTGATTAGAATAATTGTTGTTGTTGCTCCTTTGATAATTGCCACCTCCAGATCTTTGATTATAATTTCCATGGTTCTGCATAGGAGTGCGGTAGCCTCCACTCTGGTTCACATTTACAAAACCCCTACCTTGGCCTCCCACATGAACTCTGCAATCAGCAATCTTATGACCCACTTTCCCACATCTAAAACAAGTAAGCACACCACCTCCCGAAGCTCCTCCTCTGCCGAAACCTCCACGGTTTCCATTCTTATTCTGCCCATTGTTGGAGAAAAAAGATCGGTATGGATTCACATTTTGTTTCTTATTCCCAGTATTCTCACTTGCAGCCTCAGTCTTTCTCTTCTCACCCTTTTCTTTCTTTTCTTCCTTAAGCATATCCGCAATTCTCTCTACATGTCCAGCTCTTTGATACACATCATCCATGTTACTTGGCTGACCAGCTGCCAGCCTCTTCTTGATAGTTGTGGTCAACCCCTTCTCGAACCTAAGTGCCAACATCTCATCACTGAAGTTTAAGTCTGCCACATACTCAGATAGCTCCATGAACCTATTGTAGTAGGTCTCCACTGTCATCTCATCTGTCATTTTAAAAGAGTCAAATTCTGCTCTCATTCTGCTCTTAATGTGCTCTAGAACGAACACAGCATTCATAACCTTCTTGAATCCCGACCACCTCACATAATCACTCCCATTATTTGCAGCAGCCTCTCTCACAGCCTCCTTGCTTCTAGTCCACCACATACCAGCTTTCCCTCTTAGATAATAAGCAGCCTGATCCACTTACATTTTCGCATGACACTTCAATAGCTCAAAAAGATTATCATATTCCCTGTGCCAATCTCCCAAAAAAGAAGGTGCTCCCAAACCATCATACTTCATCGGATTTTGCCTCGCAAAAGAAGCACTCACCTTAGCTGAATCTTGCATTGACCCCTTGGCTTTCAACGCAGCTGTCAAGGCCTCATTCATAGCAATCAGACGATAAATCTTCTCTTGAGACATAGAAGTGGGTGTAGGTGTAGGTGTAGGTGTAGGTGTAGATGTAGCTTTCTTTGGAGGCATGGTTCTGATATTAAAGGAAAAAAAATACACACATAAGCTTTTGCTCAGGAATTTAGGCATAAGGTTTTTAATTAATACACCTGCAAACAAAACAATATGTGGTCGACTGGACGGGCCTAAAGCCAGCCAACCACGTGACCCACGACCATCCAAAACCGCCACACCCCCACGGTTGTTAACCGTTCTACCAATCATCAGCCACAAAACTTATTGCTTAATCATTAAATTACTACACTAATCATGGCTTAGGGATCACATAACCGCATATCACTAGACATAATATTTCTAATTCACATAACATCCATTCATGTAAATTAATAATTCACGCTATAAATTAATTCAAACCAATTTATATAATTTCAACCAATTAATTCAATTTACTATTTGGTGCATATTATCACCCAAATTCCACAACACAAATCCCAATAGTTACTCCAATTCTTACGGCCCTAGGCCAAAATGCTATCACATATTACTTACCTCAATCCACGTCCTGCAACAAGGTTAGAAATTTCTATCTTAAGATAAATAATTGACCCTTAAGACAGAATACACTTTCTAATTACCCCACTCGTTAAATTTTCTCTCAAAGGTGACCGGTTCAAAACTGAAAGGGCCAGAAGTTTGGTGTGAGGGGGCCCCTAACTCATCCCAAGCCGTAAGGTGGCTCCTAACAGTTTCTACCCGGGTTAATTTTATTAAACTCATCCTAAATTCATTGGGTTCATTTGTTTTAGGCTTGAGGAACGTACGCTCTTATATCACTTTGTAACACCCTCATTTATTTAAGAGTCTTTACCAGGCATTCCTAGATAAATGAATGTGTTACCATCTCAGTTACCTTAGGTAGTGAATACAAAGGTAAACGAAACCACAGTACTTTAAATAAATATAATGTTTAAATGGTCTTATTACATAATCCAAATTAAATAACCAAATTAATAAATACAACTGCAGCGGAAACTAATAAATACGAATAATAAATATTGATTGTTCTTCTAGGGTGATCTAGACAGCTAAGTAATGCCACATCCTCTCGCCCTTCAGCTCCCCTTCTAAGCCAACCTAAATACCTGAAATCAATCTGCTCCCCAATTATTGGTTCATCACAGGTGTTTAACGAATACACGGTCAACCCAACGGTTGAGTAGGAATATCTAAACAACAGGAACAATACAACAATAGTAAATAATAGACATGTAAATGATCAATCCCGATCACAACTCCAATCTCCATACATCCTCCATACACAACCCGAGACACCCATATAAATAACCCGAGACACCCTTTATCAATAACTCGAGACACCCTTATAAACAATATCAACATCAATCCCGAGACACCCTTTTATATACCGCCACCCGTGGACCAGTTCTTCATTTTACCCGCCACCCTTGGACCGGGCCTTCAATACAACAATACAATATACAATATGAATAATGATAAATCAACAACAACAATATTCAACCAACAAACAACATCCAATTCCAATTAGCGTTCATCAAACAAATTACACCAATACATATTCAAGTTGAGTAGATAACCTACCTCAGCGGCAATTCCAATAAAGCAGACCAATAAAATAATTAGAAGGACTCTACTTTAAAACCGTCACCTAAACAAGACATAATAATTTAATTATTAATTATTCAATTTATTATTTTAATTTAATTAATTATAATTTAATTTAATTAATTATATTCCCGTGTAAACGATTAGGTAAAACCCGACCCAAAATTAAATAAACAACAATGCACACTGATGACCTGTTTTTGCCGTCACTTCCGGTACCAAAAACAATTTATAAAAGCCAATTAAAAGGTATTATTTAATCGGGGTCGAACATAAAGATGGCGGGGGTTAGATACTTGGTTGGTTTAAGTCTTATTTTACTCAAATAAAAATAAGATGTTGATTAATTTTAAACTAAGATGCAAATGAGATATAAAATTAAACTAAATGAAATTGCTTCTAATCAAATGAATGAAAGCTAAGGTCTTTGGGTTCACTTGGGGTAAGTCGGGGAAGAGAATCGTCAACAAGAAATGGGTAATGATAAAGGCCTATGATTGATCCTAATTTCTTAGTCAATTAGAGCTAACCAACAAGCATCCACTTAGTAAGAAAAACTCGTCCCGACCATGCCGTATAGGCCTTCCATTGTCTTTCGACCTAGGATAGACTAAACATGATAATGAAAGATTCAAACTTTCATTTAAGCAATCCATCAAACATTTCATAAGCATGGGAGTAAGGGTTTACAAACAAGCTTTCACTTAGTTGAGACAAACTCATCACAATCATGCATAAAGACTATCTAATAGCATAGGCACCAAGATGGATCAAATATGTCCAAGAAAGGCTACAACTTTCATTTAAGCATCTCATTAAACACTTCTAAAACCATCCAATAGCATAATGCACCAAGGTAAGTTAAACATGCTAATAAAAGACTCAAACTTTCGTTCAAACTTTTCATCGAGCACTTCATATGCACAAGAGTAAGACCGATTAATTACCCAATTCAAAAGGTTAACAACCCAATTTCACCCCTTTTAATCACCCAAGTTCCCCCATGACCTTTGATGAGACTACTCACACATGTTCATGGGTGAGAAATTACCAACAAATTCCAACAATATGCAAGTACACATTGTAAAATTGATGAAGATGGTAACTTTGAATGAATAACAATTAACCAACATAAGAAATGTAAACTAATGAAAGTAATGTAAACAATAGATGAGAATTGTACCAACAAAGAGGAAAGTAGCAAGCTTGGATGATAATGGAAGAATGAATTTCTTCTTGTCTTCCAAATACAACCCAAATGACTAATGTAAACTAATGAGAATTGATGAACTTGGATAAACTAGAGAACAATTACACTAATATTTAGTAAAGATTACAAATTTAATTGAACAAATATTAAGAGAGGAGAAATATTAGGGTTCTACAAATGTTTGAGAGAAAGATGAACTAACTCGTCTAATTTTCTAATTCTAATTGAAGGTGTAATATGTAGTGGTGTGTACTTCTAATGTGAGAGAGGAGACTTATATAACATCTTCTAATTACAATTTTAATTAGCTAATAATAATAATAATAATAATAATAATAATAAACCAATATTAATAATTAAAACCCCCTAGCTAAATCAACCGACATAATACATTAGACAAACAAAACAAAATAACATAAGGGGAAAAGAGAAGGATGCGGGTGAATAAATCGCAGCACAAGGGACTGCGCTGGTCAAACGGCGGCCGGCCATGTCACCGGTAGCGAGACAATTGAATCAAGAGCAGAAGTAGGATAGGGTGTGCTGTATGCCGGGTAGTCGGCTGCCGGGGTACCGGCATGGAGAACGCGATTGTTGATGCTAGATAAAGCATGTGGTGTTGTATGCCGGTTGGTCGGCTGCTAGGGTCATGACTGGTAGCGAGTCTTCACAAAAGGAAGGAAAATTGAGTGTGTTCTGTGCCGGTATAGGGGTTGACTGTCGGGGCACCGGCATAGGTGCGAATTGAGTTGTTGATGAATGACGATGGTGATGGGTTATGATGGTGGCGAATTATATGGTGAAGAACGATGATGATGGAGGTTGAGAAGGTGATGGGACAGAATGGTGGTTGGTGTCGTGGTAATGTGAGGTATAGGAGGGCAGAGGAGCACGGGTTGGTGATGCTGAAATGGCGAAGGTGGTGAATGATGAAGGTTGAGTATGGTGGTGGACATGAGCAAGTGTGCGGTGGCTGAAATGACGAAGGAACTGGTGATGGTGTAGTGGCTGGTTGTGTTTGGCGAGCTCCGATGTCGGGTTTTCGGGTTCTCGAATAAGAGGATGGCAATGGTGATGCAATGACGACTGAATTCAAATGGTGGTTGAATTGCAGCTGCTGCTGGCGGTTGATGTCGAGTTTGGTGCGGGATGAGGGGGTGTACTGGTGGTGCGCTGCAAGTTGAGGAAGGTGACGGAGGGTGGATTGATTTTATGGTGAATGGAGGTGGTGAAGGTGATCAACATAGTTGGAATCAGAGAATGAAGATGACGATTGTTGATGGTTAAAGGTCAAGGTTGACCTTTGACCTTCTTTTTATTTGGTTTTCTTTGACCCGTCTTGACTCTATTAACATCCGTCTTGCTTCACTTAATCTCCTTTTATTCACGAACCCATTTCCTACAAAGATAAAACAAAACAATGCGGTAATATAAACTCGACAAAGACCATTATTCATATAATATTTATAATAAAGCTAATAATTACTAATTAACAAATAAAACGAGGTATAAAGCCAAGTTCTAACAAATATACATATTTATTCGCGAAAAATGAAATTAAACTATTAAATACTAATTAACTAATAAAACTAATAAATGAGCTATTTAACGATTAAAGCACACAAAATCGAGTCGGAATAAGGTATAAATGCGGGGTAAAAGCTATCGAAATACTACTCATCAAATCTCCCCACACCTAAACCTTACTCGTCTAAGACAGAAGCCCCTTAGGTTGCAGGCTTGCCCGCGCCTAAATGGGGTGTCCAGGTCAGAGATCAACCGTGTTTGTTCTCGTCTTTCCCCTTTAATTCATTTTCGTATTTGTAATTGGTTTTTACCATTTCAAATATTTTCAAACCCTTTTTATTTTATTTCATTTGTTTTAACCATAAAACATTTTTCACCCTTGGTTCCTCATACCATGACAGTTAAATCCGTGTTTCGGTGATAATATTTGGCTAATGACATTTAAAAGGTATTTAAACCTTTTATTTCATTTCTTTACATTTTGGGAGGTATTTTAAAGCCTTTCATCATTTCTTTACATTTTCAAAATAAACATATTAGTCACCAACACAAAGTCATCCTTGGTTCTACATACCATGCCGGATTTTAACCCGGGTACGATGATGAGTATCGACTAATTATATTCAAATGAACTTAAAACAATTAGTTCATAATTATTTTCAAAATTATTCATGTCAAGCTTGTCAAGCCGAACCCGACATCGAATATTATCAAAATAATGATGATTATTCGAGTCTAGTTCTTCAAATCAACAAATGCGGTCTAAACGACCCTTTCAAATCAAATCGGGTTCAGATACCCATTTCTTAACACATTTTATAACGTTTTCAAAAGGTCAGAATACGACATATAACCGTGGGTTGACCCGTGCCTAAAACAGGCCTTTCAATTCTCATTTTCAAAACCAGGGGGAGGCCCCTTGTATAGCCGGCTGGCTCGCGCCTCATGTAGCCGTCTGGTACAGGGCCTGTTCCCTTCCCAGCATTAGTCTAGGACGATCCCGACTCCGGTCAGCCCGGATATAAGACGGATCAGATGACTATTTGTTTATTCAAAATCATATTTGCGAAATTCCTTACTAAGACAAATGGATCATGTTATGCACCCTAAACCTAATACGGTAAATGGATGTTTAGTTTTCGTCTTGCATGCAAGTCAATCATTAATCCAACTCGACATCTTATACTTAATACTTGGATTAAATCAAACCGACTTAGAAAGCTCTCACATGTTAGGTTTAAATTATTGGATGCGCATTCATGCATTTAAACCGTTTTATCAACTTTTGCATTCAACCAACCAAGATCGATCAGTAGAGGCCGCTACCGCGGGCGGGATTGGGTGTCTGATTAAAGGGCTTCCCAATACGTACCTTCACCTCTTACTCAGAAACTTTGGATAGTGGACGACCTTATCCAGGGCGTACGAGAGTCATTCTAGAGATAGGATGCTAAAGAGGGGCGATTCCTTATCTTTAGTACCTATGTCAAACACTGCTTTGTGCTTCGTTTGACCGAGGTATAAAGTGGATTTGAATGGGTTCCAAGTATCCCACAAATGCTTTGTGGCGACTCCGAACATCTCTAATCGTTTCGAGACTCTTACCGAGACGAAACTGACCGATCTAAAATAATCCGGTCGAAAGCATTTTTACGCCGCCGAGCGTGGCTTTCAAAAGACCGTTGTATGTCCACAGATCGGCTGGGCTTACAGGTGGGCCATGTCCACAGATTGGCGGCTCCGCTGGGGAAAACTAGGACACTTACATCTTTGTGATGCCTAGATGGTGAGACTCGAACGAGGTCTTGGTTGGAATGCATTAATTGATATTACGGTCACGGTCGGGTTCCTTGGTCCGGGCCCACAACCTAACCCTTTTCGACCAATTGGCTCTTCTCGTCGGCGTGAGTTTTCTCATCCCCGCATTTCGAATCCCGATTGAGTCAAGCATACCATTGACGTTACACATTTCTGTTTCGTCAAAGAGCTTTCATCACTTTCGAGCACGAGGCTAGGGCACCCTCCTTACACATTTTGTTTGGATTTGTATCCCTCTCACAAATCGGGTATAACTACCCGACCCACCACCGTCGTCACACAATCCAATAAGATGGGTGTGCACCTTTGGGCCCATATTTGTCCTCACTTAAGCCCAAAAGCACAAGGCCTTGTTACTAAGTGTTGGGTCGAATCCTTTATAAACATATCTCAAGCCTCCTACTTTCCCGATGTGGGACAACGTTTTTCTCTCAAACTCTTGGGGTGTTACATCAGGGTTTGATTGCTTGGTGTGTAACCCACCCTCTTAAGCCAAAACCCGTGTCAGCATAATGCATAATATAATGAACTGTGAGTGCTTATGTGCTACTTGATCATAAGTCCTTCCGTGTCATTTTCAAACTTTCAAAATCACCCTTTTGGCGCCGTTATAATGGCCATTTCAAACCTCGGTCTTTTGCCAACCGCTGCGCGCCTTTTTAGGCCGTCGTAATGACGATTTTCAAACCCGGTTTTTATAACCATTTCAACACGCCTTTCTACGCCGTCGTAATGACGATATTATAACCCGGTTTTTACAACCATTTCAACACGCCTTTCTAGGCCGTCGTAATGACGATTTTCAAACCCGGTTTTTTACAACCATTTCAACACGCCTTCCTAGGCCGTCGTGATGATGATTTTCAAACCCGGTTTTTCACAACCATTTCAAATCACCTTTTTACGCCGTTATAATCGCCGCGTCTAGACACGGATTTTAACCCGTTTCGCGCCGACAATGGCTCTTTCAAAACCCGAGAAAAGCACACACCCTTTTCTCGAAACACTTTCGAGATCCCGAGGACCATGCACCGTCCCCGAGACCTCTTCAAACATTTCAAACCCGATTTTCAAAACATATAATTTTGAATTTCCAAAACCGCCTTGGGAAACAATACACTGTTTTCCGAGCCAACTCAAACTCAAAACTGTCGTTTGCAAATAAACTTAAGACAACCCTTTCAATTGATCGACTTGCGGAGATCTCTATCTTCGGAAGCCGTCCATAAAACAACGAATGAATCTTTTTGAAAATTTCTATTTTCGAAAACTTCAGTCCACCATTCCAATTCCGCCTCGTGTCTATCGAGTCGAAGCAAACGTACTTATGGGTCTTTACTTATGAGTCTTCTCACCATGAGACCCGTCCAATGGCGTCGTGCCGTTATGTTGGACTCGTGTCAAAAGTTCGGTCAACACCGTCACGTCATAAATCGAGTCAGCACCGAGGAACCATACACGGTCACCCTCGTCTTGTTGAGTCTGATCTTTGTCTCGTCCTTTGTGTTGTCTGCGTTCAGTCTTTGAACCATGTCGGATTGAGTTGTAATGTGAGCCATCTTTCTGCTTCAGAGCCATGGCCCCGTCTTCAACTTCGTCTGTCAACCACAACAACAATGATAACAACAGAGATATCACGATTGATCAGCTAGCCAGCCTGCTTACCGCTCTTAAGGTCACCCTGGATCGCGTCGAGACCCGTATCGACGCCCTGGAGAACAAGGAAACTGGGGAATATAATACTCCACCTCTGACTGAAACTGAGAAGAGGCTAAAGCTCTTGGAAGAACAGCTCCTAGCCCGGGGTAACAATATCCATCTTGAGAACAACCGAAGGTTCGAACCTGTTGGGGATCAATTACCCGACAACTTTACCCAAATTGATATGCCTAAGTTCAAAGGAGTGGAGGACCCGCTCAATCATATCCGTGCCTTCAAAGACTATATGGCCATTAAAGGGGTCAAACAGGAACTTTTCACCCGGATCTTTCCGTCCTCTTTGGAACCGATCCCTCGCCAGTGGTACTAATCCCTTGATCCGAAAAACCTTACTACTTGGGATGAGGTCGCAGTTGAATTCGCCAAACAATACGCCGACAATGTTGAAATCCAAGCCAATACCCGCACTCTTGAGGTTCTAACCCAGAACGATAAGGAAGGGTTCACCGAGTTCTTAACCCGTTGGAGAAGGGTGAGTACTCAGCTGGTCAGCAAGCCGAGTGAATAAACTTTGGTGGAAAAGTTCGTCAGCAATCTCCGCCCAGTGTATCCCAACTTACTGAGGTATCAAAATAATAAGACCTTCCGGGATCTGCAAATTCTGGGGACGCGCATTGAAGATGACCTCCGGAAGGGTGTCTTGGCCAAGACTACTGGCAGAGGCTACCAAGGATCCACCTCGATTGGGTCTCGCCCTTACGGCCAAACGAACAAGATTGATGAGGTCAACCTCGTTGAACCATCTACTAACAGAGATGAGCGCCCCCAGAGATTGTTCACTATTATAGGGTCAACTTATGCAAGTGCTCTGAAGAGGCTCATGGACCAGGGAAAGTTACAACCAATCGGACCCACCCCGGATCCGACCGATGCTAAGAAATCCCGCTTCTGGAACCCCAGTGCCTATTGTCAGTACCATCAAGGAAAGGGACATGATACTGAAACCTGCTTCAAACTCAAACACATCATCCAAGACATGATTGAGAAAGGAGATTTGCCTTTACCTCCACCGACTAAGCCAAACAACAAAACAAATCCTCTAGGAATCCACGCCATCTTCAACGATGAACCAACTCTGGACTGCTCTCACCTCATCCTTCCAGTTGATGACGAGGTGAATGCCTCGGAGAAAGATCCCTCGGACGGGGTATTCGTGTTCAGTGCCGCCACTATGCTCACCATGTTCCAACAGGTTGAGGAAGCCATAGCCAGTATCTCCGAGAGGATCACCCGACTTGACGATGCCTACCGTCGACTCATCTTTATGTTGGAATATATGTCCTCCGACAATAATGCGATCACAATTGTCGATTATATTGATCGCATGTTTAAATCTCATTTTAAGAATACGTAAGGGATGATTCATTTTTATAGTCAACTGACCAACATTAATCGGTAACGATTGGCTTGCTAGAGTTTGACGTTACTGTCGTGGGACGGTGATGGTTAGTTGATCCCTTAAGGTCACACCTAAAGGATGATGCCCTTATCTATAAAGTTGATTAATTGTATGACGATACAAGTTGATCAATTCCTTAAAATTGAACAATTCAATTGTGAGAGAGAATAATATTATCTTATTATAATGGGATTAAATAAGATTTATTTTAGTAATAAAATGCTTTGTTACTAAAATTGTTCATTGTTTGAGAAACAATAGAGATAAGAATGAATGGTTAATTATAATTACAAGATGTTGTGAATTATAATTTTATGACCCATTTTATTTATGTGATCAAGTATCACTAATCAATTTGTTGTATGTAATTTAATTAATTTACAAAATGATATTTATGTGATAAATGTGCATTAAATTAATTAATAACATGTAACATACTACATGTGACATATTGTGTGACAAATGACAAATTGACAAAATAAAATGGTAGTCCATTTTATATAAGTGGACCGAAATGGTGGAAGTGTGGTGGATTGTGGTTGTTTTATTTTAAGAGATAAAATAAGATGTAATCATGGCTACTCCTTACTAGCCTTACAACCTACACCACTTTCTTACACACCTATATTTTGATAAGAGAAAAAGAAAAGATTTGATGCTCTTTTGGCCTCTAGTTGGTCGGCCACACTACTCTTATTTTGAGTAGTGTTGGTTCCTTCTTTTATTATTCCTACACTACCATTCATTTCTCATGCATACTCTCTTACTAATATTTATTTCTCTTTCATCAAGACTTGAGAAATCTTGATCCAAATTGTTCATAGAGATTACTAAAATTATTAATGTAATATATGAGTGTTAGTAATCATTTTTAAGGTAAACTACTAAACTAATATCTAGCTAATATTATTTAGTGGAGATAAGGGATAATCTTGGGTGCAATCAAGAGGAGTGACTTCTACACTTGAGGTCTTTGGAGGATCATCCTTATATTCATGGAAAGCTCAAGAACTAACAAGAAGGATATCTTGTTGGTGCCCAACATGACCGAAATTTTGTTGGTGAGAAAATGATTTTCTCTTTTTGTTATTATGTTTGCATGCATAAGATTTGTAATTAATTTTATGACTAAATTAATTAGTAACATATATGAATATGTTATAGTAATGAGATATAGATTTCTAACACTTTAATCCTCCACCGCCACGCCCGAGGGAGAGTCCCCCGAGCGCCCAAAATTACCTTCACCAGGATGGATTGCTCCCGCGACCATTCTGGCATGCACCTCACAATAATCACCCTCACAATAAACACCCTCACAATAATCACCCTCACAATAATCATCCTCACAATAATCAACCCCACAAAAATTACCCCCACTAAAATTACCCTCACAAAAACTACTCACCAAGGAATACCCTTCCAAGGTGCCTTCGAGATCCTGAAATCAATGGCATTTGGAGAGATGACGTTGAATATGTATACCTTGTCCCAGAGGAAGAGAAACGGGCGAAAGAGATTGGTCACCTTACCCGGTCCGGACGCCCCTATCAGAACCCGAACAATCCAACGGTCGTTCCAACAACGAATGACCAAGTCGTCCCGGAAGTAGACACTCAACCAAGAGCCCCTCAGAATTCAATACTCAAGTAGCTTCAGAAGGCGAAAGCCGAAATCTCAATCTGGAAACTGATCGCAACGTCCTTTGAGCATCGACAGGCTTTGCTACAGGCCTTGGGAAAGTTAACCGTGCCCTCCACCTCTTCCCCTGAAGAAATAGTGGCGCACATGACAAGGGACGCCCCTGACTTGAACAACCCAGTCGTCTTTTCCGACGAAGATATCCCTCCCTTCGAAGCCAATCATAACCTTGCCCTGTACATCACCGTAAAATGCCTCAAGAAGAATGTGCCCATGGTCCTTGTAGATGACGGATCCGCGGTGAATGTCATTCCCCTCAAGACTGCTCACAAGCTGGGTATTAAGGAAGCTGATTTGGTCCCAACGAACCAAGGAGTATGCGCCTACGACAGCACTCGTCGCAAGGTCACGGGGCTCATCACTCTGACCGTCGCAACCGGACCACTGGAAAGACAAACCAGTTTTCAGGTGGTCGGCATCGACGCCTCCTTCAATATGCTCCTGGGACGTCCCTGGATCCACGCCGTCAAGGCGGTACCTCAACTCTCCACCAGAAAATCAGGGTCCCCTTCAACGGGAAAACAATCACAATTCCTGCTTCTCCGATCAAAGCCGTCATGAGAAAGGGAGTAGCCTCCCAAGCCATTGAGGAGGATGACAATGAAATGTGGGGATTCCAATCTGTGAATGCCATAACTGATGAATCAACACCCTTTGATTGTGACCCCTTTGCCAACCTCACAGTCAATCGTATCATGATGCGCCAGGGTTACTTCCCGAGTTTGCCCCTCAATCCATTGAAGGACACCTTGCCTCCCTTGAAACAGGCTAAGGTCCCCAACATTCCCTTTGGGCTGGGATATGAACCTACCGATGAAGATATCCAGGAGATGAACCTCCTAATTCGAAAACGCAAGAAGCACGGAGTTATCCTCCGTCCCTACCACTTGACCCTCAACGGATACTTTGTCCCCGAGGGAGAGTCTGGGCTCTACCATGGCTTTCTAGAGCTGATCTATGACCCTATGGCCAAGGCCAGGTATCCGGGAGTGGAAGTCTTCCAGGATTGCTACTTCATCCCTGACAACGCCAAAGCTGCTTCAACCGAGTCTAAGCCGTCGTCATGCCTCGATGGACAGGCTGTCACTCTCCTCTTTGGGGAAGATAACATCAAGCACCTCGACTACGAGGACATTATCAACATCGCCCTGAAGGACAACCAATTTGACCCAACCGCCTTGATCTCCGACACTGACCCGGAGAAAGCTACCCAAGGCTGGAGGAAGACCGTCAAGTGGACCGATCGCCAAGGCCGCATTCTCAAGATCACAACTGGAGAAGGCCCTATGTTCAAGGAGGGATGTGAAGAAGAATCTGAGTCTGAGTCGGAGTCAGAGTCAGAGTCTGTCATAGCTCCTAACACTCCTGATGTCCCGGTCAAGGTCCCCTTCCCACTATTCTATCACAAAGTCGTGGCTGATTCAGAGGCTGAGTCTACTAGGGTCACCCCCACTCCCATGAAAGGTGACAACCTGGAGCCTGTTCCAGGGGCCACGTCCACTGCTATGTCGCCTCTGACTGACCATGAAATGTCTGTCCATTTCGAGCTTTTCGCTCGTGTCAACTTAATGAACGCTAAGTTTGCTTATGACTCGTCTCAATCTAACTGCAGTGCAATTCTGAATGACTATGAGGAATTTGACTTGAGTGACTACCCACCTCACCTACCCAAATAACTTGACAAACGGGAAAGCAGAACCCCCATCATTGAGGAGACCGAACCTATTAACGTAGGAACCGACTGATGTGACCATAATTAGCGCATATTTAGCCCCCGAATTAGCCTTGTTCCCATGCTTTTTAGTGCATATTAGGGTCATTTCTTATCTTTAGTTCTTTGTTTTGCATATTCTTTGAGATTTTGATCCCTTGGTAGGAAAGGAGTAAGAATCTTGCATTTTCATGGCAAAACAAGACTAAATTGATCGAATTCAATGACCAAGCATCAAGGAGAGACAAGATTAGAAGGCCTTTGTACATATTATAGTAGAAGAGCAATGTTGAGAAAGGATCCTTGAGTCCCCAAAGAAATCCCCGAGGAATTTATGAAGAAAAGGGAAGAAAAGAAGAAGATATGTTGCTGAGTGACAATCCGAGCGGATTGTCACCAATCCGTCCGTCCCTTGTTGCACAATCCGTGCGGCTTTGCTCTAATCCGCTCGGATTCCACCTCCACAATCCGACCGGATTCCCTTGAATCCGTTCGGATTCCAACGCCAGATTCCGCCCGTCCCGACCTTATTCCGCCCGGATTCCAAAGACAAAGACGATTTCCTCTTCTCCAAGCTACAAAGAAAGAAGCCCTTCTCTCGAAAAATACCGGCTCCTCCTTGCTCAATCTAAAAAGTGTAATTACTAGTTTAGCCCTTAGTTAACCCTAATGCATCCTCCCTAATTTCCACTATAAATACCCCATTAGTCTAATTAGAGGAGCATGTTCTTCTTATCAATAATTAATGTAGTTAATATCAATCAAATCTCTCTTTAATATTGTAATCAAGTATTAATCAAGTTTTAATCCAAGTTTTAGTTCTTTAATCTCTCTCTTGTTCATCCTTTATTTTGGGTAATTGAAGATTATTTGGGTTATTATTGGGGAGATTGACAACCTCTCAATCAAACATCAAGTACTTCTATTATCTTTGCTTTATTATTGGAATCATTAGTAGGTATAATCTCTTAATCCCTTTTTAATTATTGTTAATTACTTTCATTTATTCATCATGTTTCATTTTGTTGGTATGATTGACAACCTTGCTAGCATGATCAACATGATAATGAGTGAGTAGTCTCTTAGCTAGGGTTAAATGGGTGATTAGGGGAAACCAACATGGGGAATGATTCATGCTTAAATTAATATGCTTTCATGGTTTATTTGCTTGCTTGTTTTGATCTCAACTCTTGCACATGTTATGTATGATGAAATGCTAAGCCTATGAATCCTTGCATTTACTATCATCACCTATCTTTTCAATGAGACTTGTAAGACATAACCCAACTCGAGTCTCATTAGACCATGCATGTTGTTGAGTAGGGAAGATTAAGTCGACTTGTAGGTGTTGTACAATCTAATCGATTCGGCTCCGGGACCCAAAATTTCCTAGGATTGTAAGATATAACCCAACTCAATCCATCACAACAATAATTGCTTGCTTATAAATTGAGAACATGTTTGTATGATCATGTCCCATGATTCCCCTATGATCCCATGACACCCTAGTGCTTTTAATCAATTGTTTACACCCTTTTTAATTCATCTTGCTAGTTTATTTTCATTGCTATTTTAGTTTAGTGACCTTCTACATCAACCCAATTTGTGACACCCCTAAGACATCACTAGTTTCAATAGAAATCTCATTTCAACTCCCGTCCCTTGGGATCCGACCTTTACTTGCCTCTTTACTAGTTGTAGAGTTGTTTGTGAAGCTATAAATTGTGTTTTGATTCGACCGTGACCCAACGACCACATCTTAATTTGTGAACACGAAACGGACTCGCATCACCGACAACACACCTCAAGAACTTAGGATTGGGACAACCCTGGACCCCTCGGAAAGACAATAGTTCATTGACCTCCTACACGAATAAAAGCACGTGTTCGCCATGTCCTACATAGATATTGTGGACATGGGCCACGTCTCGGTCTACGGATTTGGGCCGCAAGCCGATTCGCGGTCACGGGCCACCTGCACGCCGGGCCATACTGTGGACATGCAGAGGTCTATTGAAAGCCACGCTCGGTGGCGTAAAAATGCTTTCGACCGGATCGCTTTAGATCGGTCGGTATCGTCTCGGCAAGGGCCGCGAAACGATGTAGAGATGTTCGGAGTCGCCACCAAGCATTTGTGGGATGCTTGGAACCCGTTCGAATCCACTTTATACCTAGGTCAACCAAGGCAAAAAGCGGTGTTTGACATAGGTACTAAAGACAAGGACTCGTCCCCTTTTAGCATTCTATGCCTAAAATGACTCTCGTACGCCCAGGATAAGGCCATCCACTATCCAAAGGTTCTGAGTAAGGGGTGAGGGTACGTATTGGGAAGCCCTTTAATCGGACACCCAATCCCGCCCGCGTTAGCGGCCTCTACAGATCGATCGTTGTTGTTTAAGTGCAAAAGTTGATAAAACGGTGTAAATGCATGAATGCACATCCAAAAGTTTTAACCTAACATGTGATCTTTCTAAGTCGGTTTGTTAATCCAAATATCAAGCATAAGATGTCAAGTTGGATTTAGATTGATTTGCATGTGAAAACGGAAATTAAACATCCATTTACCAAATTCGGGTCATGATGCTTAACACGATCCATTTGTTGAAAAAGGGTGTCAAATGACAAAGTGTAAAAACGCAAATTTGTCAATCTGATCCGTCATGTATTTGGATTAACCGTAGTCAATATCGTCCTAGACAAGTACCAAAAATAAGGCAGAACAGTGCCAGGCAGCCCCCTTGGGGCGCGAGCCTATTGGCGATGGAAGGGGCTCTGCCCTGGTTTTGAAATGTGAAAACAGGCGGTCCCTTGGGGCGCGAGCCATGAGCCGACCCAAGGGGCGTCTCCTGGTTTTTGAAAAGGTTATTTAAAACCGTATTTATGATGAAAGATTTGCAAATATGATTTGCATGACTCGGAATAATTACTATTGTGTTAGTAATATTCGTTGTCGGATTTGCATGTTTTGAAAAGCATAATAAAATGGTAAAAGGAAAATGTTTGATTTGAACTAATTATGCTAAGTTCAATTATTTGTAATTAGTCAAGTTTGTCATCGTACTCGGATTAAACCGACATGGTATAAAGAACCAAAGATGATTATGAATTATGACTAATATGTTTACAAATGTAAACAAATGAGAAAAATGGTAAATAAAAGAAAAGGGTGTTAAAATACCCATTAAAATGTAATTAACCAATAATATCATCGGGTCACGGAATAAACCGTCATGGTATAAAGAACCAAGGATGATTTTTGTAATGGTCAAAAAGCTTGTCATAAAAATGATTTGAAACATTTGAAACGGTAAAAACCGATTACAAATAAGAAATGAAATAAAGAGGAAAGACGAGAACAAACACGGATGAGTCTGACCCGATAACCCACATGAGGCGCGAGCCTTTTTGCATACCAAAGGGCTTCTGTCTCAGTCCAAAACTCGGTTTTGGCTCGTCTAACCTATATTTGAATCGAGTTATGTATTGTTCATTATTATAGAGTCATAAAAACAGTAAAGACATGAAATAAAGTGAGTTGTTTACACCCTCAAACTTACGTGTATTAATGTTTGCGAAGTAGACGACTTTAGAGACAAGTTTTCTCGTTGCGACTACTCACGATCAAGAAGTTTAAAAAGAGTGCCTTAAAAAAGGATTTTGTTTTGAAAATATGTTTGAAAGTATGTTAATTAAAACATGTTGATTAATGTTGAGTTGTCCGAATAGGTCGGTCGAATGCACGGCGACGGTACCAAACAATATGTGTAAGGCTTGTGTTTACGATCGGTAGGTCGTAAACACGTGTCAATTTTGTGACTTAGGAAGTCGAGTATAGAAGTTTAAGGGAGAAGGAGGGGGCGGACGCTCGCGTGAAGTTTATGGTGTGTGATGGTGGGTATTTATAGAGAAATGTGGGATGATAGGTCGGTTGTGTTTGCTTAGAGCCTAAGCAGACACCTGCTTTAGACGCGGGGTACCCTGTGACTCAATGGGGTGTACTGTCCCTTTCACAAATTTGGATTTTGCGTTTGTTCTAACCAATGTTTTGTTGGTTGTGATTTGTGGTCTTTGAGGTTTACTTAGCCATGTAAGCTTCCTCTTGGGTGATATTTGGGGTAGGTATTTTGTGTCTTTGACTCGGGTTTGACCCGTGTGAGTCGGGATTTGAATTTCGAGTCGTTTTTTGGCTCGGTGTCGGTTTAGACTCTAAATAGGGTCATTTTAATGGAAATGATATGATGAAGACATTTATGGCATTATTTTTTACATTCGAGATTTAGGTTGACTCAGGTTGACTCGAGTTGCGGGTTTCTGAGTCGGTTTTGGGTCCGAAGACGGTTTTAACTCTAAATAGTGTTATTTTAATGCAAATGATGTTAGAAAACTTTTGAAATCATTTTTCATATCTGAGTAGTGCATTAAACCGTCTCATGTATAGCCAATCCACGCACGCATATCAAAAACACATTATAGTCCGATCATCATCGGGTGGTTTTTGGAAGGTGCATATACTGGGTATCTACATATATGCCCGGGATTGACAAGGAAATTGCAGAGCACCGGATACCCATTAAGCCCGAAGCTAAACCCGTGAAACAAAAGCTACGCCGAATGCGTCCTGAATGGGCCCTGAAAATCAAGGAAGAAGTAAACAAACAGTTCAAGGCTGGGTTCATCAAAGTGTCTGAATACTCTGATTGGGTGGCCAACATTGTGCCCGTACCAAAGAAAGACGGAAGAATTCGGGTTTGCATCGACTTCAGGGATCTGAACAGGGCGAGTCCGAAGGACGACTTCCCTTTGCCACATGTTGACATTCTGGTGGACAATACCGCCGAACATGCCCTCCTATCATTCATGGACGGGTATGCTGGGTACAACCAGATTAAAATGGCTGAGGAAGACATGCACAAGACAGCATTCACTACACAGTGGGGTACATATTTCTACACGGTCATGCCCTTCGGCCTCATCAACGCCGGAGCAACCTATCAAAGAACCGCTACCACTCTCCTACATGATATGATGCACAAGGAGGTAGAGGTATATGTCGATGACATGATTGTCAAGTCAAGAGAACGGGACGGCCACATCAGCGCCCTTCGGAAGTTCTTCGCTCGTCTGCGGAAATATAACATGAGACTAAATCCTCAGAAGTGTGCATTCGGAGTCACCTCCAGAAAACACTTGGGACATGTCGTCAGCAAAAGAGGCATTGAGATTGATCCAACCAAAATCAAAGCCCTTCAGCAAATGCCTCGGCCTAGGAACGAGAAGGAGATTCGAGGATTTCTCGGTCATGTCCAATACATCAGCCGCTTCATTGCCAAGCTCACTATGATTTGTGAACCGATATTCAAGAAGCTTCGCGCCTCCGATCACACCGATTGGGACGACGACTGTCAAAAGGCCTTCGACAGGATAAAGGAAATCCTATTCCAGCCTCCTGTCCTCATGCCACCTCAACCGGGGATTCCTTTATCCCTATACCCGATCACACCGACACACCATGGGAGCAATGTTAGCACAAACAGTCGGCAACGAAGAACGAGCCATCTACTACATCAGCAAAAAGTTCATTGAGTACGAGACGAGGTATACCCAACTGGAGAAGACATGCCTTGCCCTAGTATGGTCAACAAAGAAGCTGCGGCATTACATGCTCAGCTACACGGTCCACATCTACTCCAAGATGGACCCTGTCAAATACATCTTTGAAAAACCCGTACTAAACGGAAGGCTGTCTAGGTGGACGCTCATGCTGTCCGAGTTCGATCTCAAATTTGTACCCCTCAAGGTTATCAAGGGAAGAGCAGTTGCCACTTTCCTAGCAGAGAATCCCGTCAACGAAGATCCAACGACCAACACATGGTCACTTCCTGACGAAGACATCCTTTGTGCCGATTCCGACGCATGGGACCTATACTTCAATGGTGCATCTAATCTGAGAGGCTTCGGGGTGGGAATCCTTCTAATATCACCGGAGGGAGAACATGTTCCGATCTCGGTTAAGCTAGACTTTGCCGTCACCAACAATGCCGCTGAATATGAAGCGTGTCTCATCGGCCTACAAGCAGCCATCACACTTGGCATCAAGAGACTGAGGATCCACGGCGATTCCTCGCTCATCATCAATCAAGTGTCCGGATCATGGAAAATCCGATCTGACAGCTTAGCTCCGTACCAAGCAAATATTAATCAAGAGGCCGAGTTCTTCAACCAAGTCGACTACTTCCACTTGCCACGAGAGGAAAATCAATTTGTTGATGCCCTGGCGAAACTTGCCGCGCTCGTCAACATACCTGACGACATGACATCGATGCCCCTCTGTGTCGAGAGAAGGAGCGAGCCAGCTCACATTTGTGCCATCAACAACGACGAGGAAAGCCATGATGAACCTTGGTACCAAGCCATCCTCAACTACAAAACCAAAAACGAATTCCCTCCTAACTTTGACCAAAGAGGATAAAGAGCCGTCCGTTTACTTGCATCACAATTTGTGATAAACCAAGACCAATTATACAAAAGAACACCCCAAGGGATTCTCCTCCTTTGCATTGACCATCACAAAGCCAAAAAAGTCATGGGAGAAGTTCACGACGGAGAATGTGGCCCTCCCATGAGCGCGATGATGCTTACCCGAAAAATCATGCGGCTAGGTTACTACTGGACCACCATGGAAGCCGATTGCCGTAACTACGTCAAACATTGCCACAATTGCCAAATATTCGCCAACATAAAACACATACCACCATCCCTTTTATACACCATGACGTCACCCTGGCCTTTCTCAACCTGGGGCATCGACATCATCGGGAAAGTCAACCCGGTAGGCACTAAGGGGCATTGCTTCGTCCTTGTCGCCATCGACTACTTCACCAAATGGGTGGAAGCACAGTCATACGCAGTCTTGACCGTCAAACAAGTGGCCAAGTTCATTCAAAGCAACATCATCTGCCGATATGGTGTACCCCATGAAATCATCAGCGATCAAGGCTCACACTTCCGGGCGGAAACTCAAGCTTTGCTGGACAAATACAAAATCAAACGACATCGATCATCCCCTTACCGTTCCCAAACTAACGGAGCGGTGGAGGCAGCGAACAAAACTCTTGTCACCATTATCAAGAAAATGCAAGACAACTACCTCGATTGGCCGAGCAAACTCCCATTCGCACTCTGGGGATACCGAACCTCCATTCGAACACCGACAGGCGCCACACCCTTCTACCTAGCATATGGTGTAGAGGTGGTTCAACCGGTAGAGTTAGAGGTCCCTTCTCTATGCATCCTACTGGAGAGTCAAGTCCCCGAGACGGAATGGACCCGTCGAAGGTACGAGCAACTCACTCTTCTAGACGAACGGTGACTCAACGCCTTGCACAATGTCCAGCTATACTAATGACGTATACAACGGGCATTCAACAAGAAGGTTAAACCCAGGAACATCCAGGAGGGCGACTTGGTCCTCAAGTCAGTTCGAGCACCATTACCCGTCGATCCGAGGGGGAAATTCAAACCCAACTGGGCCGGGCCATACCTGGTCAAGAAAATACTTTTGGGGGGCGCAGTGAGACTGAGTGACCTAGATGGGGAGGACTTTACAAACCCGACCAACCTAGACCAACTCAAGAAATACTACCCTTGAACCATAGCAACCAACGACCCCCGCCTAGTTTTACAACTAGCAACCACCTCAACCCCTTTTCAAGTCAAGTTCCTCAACGTGTTCTGATTTGAAATTGCATGTTTTATCGAGTCTAAGATGCGGCACCTTGCCCGTTTCGAATGTCCTTTGATCTGTCAAAGGCAACATCCATTTACACTAAAACAAAAACACCCTGAACTACGAGCATGGTTTGATTTCACCTCTTCAGGTGGATACGTAGGCAGTCCCTCTTATGCGTGAGGGATACAACCACAAAACTCAATCAAATTTACAAAAACATTTTGAACTACGATCATGGTTTGATTTCACCTCTTCAGGTGGATACGTAGGCAGTCCTTTCTTACAAGAAGGATACAACCATTCCCACAATAAAAAAACAACCATTCCCACAATCAAAAAAACAACCATCCCCATAATAAAAAAAAACACATCACCCACATATAAGACATCCCCATCAAAAAGAGGAAGGGAAACCACTCCCCTTCCCAACAAAATACAAAAATAGGCCTTTCTCCCTTTCCACAAAATCCCACTTTCCCAAGTGCAAATGTTTAGGGTAATTGAAATCGAATTGCCTCCACCAAATGGATGGAAGAAACAAGCGTTCACAATTTTCGACACGGGCAATCCTCTTAATTAATTAATAATGGGAGGGATTACAATTCCAACAACAAATAAAGCTCGATGAGTCTAGAACTTATCGAAGCTAAGGTGTCAACTAAAACACCTCACATAATAAAACTAGCACAAAACACAGAATAACTAGCTAGTACAACATAATAAAAACTCACAACAATAATACAATATAATAATAGAATGGGTAATGGAGGTCTTCACTCTTCCATTCTACCCTTGTCTTTTCCCTCGGGGTACATCTTCCCCTTGTTCTTCTTATTGGCCCGCCTAGCATGGACTTCCTCCTCGGAACGGATCCTCAACGGATCTAAGACGGCGACGGCCTCCGGTCTAGCACAAGACCCCATGTTCGGCCCAAAAAGGGCCAATGCCCGGCCCACCATATTCTTGGGCCGGAACTCCTCCTCTTCGGTGGTCTCATCACATCGGGGGTAGCTCCATCAACATACTCCTCAAAGAAGGCACGGTTGGCCTTGCCAACCTCTCGATACTTCAAATCGACAACCTCGTCCTTACGGAATTTGGATCTCTCTTCCAAGGACGGAGCATGTGACCACTTGACATAAGCGGGAGTCACTCATGTCGTGGCAACGGGGTTTGGTACCTCCCAAAGTGGCCGAGTGGCCCACCATCTTTCGAAGACCTCCACATGCTCGGAGTTCCGGAAAACATTCTCTTGGACAAGAGTATCTTGAGCGGGCACCTTTTGTTGACGCCCCATTTGCCTCATGAGCCTTTCGGGATAAATGAAGGAAACAACCTTCAAACCCACCACCATCAAAGAACGAGGACTAGCACCCGAAGCGGGCAACCCCGTGAAGGACCTCAAGTGCCACCACGGCACCACCCAACGGATGTGAGGACCACCCTCCTCCACCAATCTCGCGGCCAAATAAGCCCCGGTAGAAGCAAAACTATCCAGGTACAACTTCTTCCTCATAGTAAGGTGACGGAAGGAATAAGAAGAAGAATCAACCAGAGGCTCTATATACCTTAGCCTCTCCAATAGCCACACTTGAAGGATCCTTGGGGACCCAAAAGAGGGAGCTTCTCCACAAGAGCCTTCCTTGTCCAAAGCTTGGACGATCTCTCCAAGCACCAACCATGATGGATCTCTACCATGCTCCATTTGCTCAACCACATGAATAAGGGTCCATGCTACCATAGCATTTTGGCCCCTCCTTCTTCAAAACATCAACAAAGAGGTACACATGGATAAGGCAAAAGGCAAGAGCCCTTCTCCTAGCCACTTCCGAGACATTGGCATCTAATCGGTTTGAAAAGATGTTGATAAGAGCCAACATATCCACACCATGTGAAGCAAGAAGAAAGTTGACTTGACTTGTCGACAAACCCAACATGGAACAGAATTTCTCCTTGTAGCACAACCGAGTCGGAGGAAGCACCGGAACACAACCCGGCCACCCACCAATGGCTCCAACTTCTTCGGCAAGAGGACAAATCTCACCCTTCGGGAAAACGAAAACATGGTGTTTCGAATCCCAAAACCGAGAACATGCTTTAAGAAATGAAGGTTGCACCTTGACTTGACGGAGCACCAACAATTGACCAACTCCCATGCAAATGAGTTGATACTTTTCGGGAGGCGAAAAATCCCGGCACCATTGTCGCAACGCATTCTCAAAAGGATCCATGAAATATTTTTGTGGGAGAAGAAGAAGAAGAAGAAGAAGTTTTGTAGAGATGTTTTTGCGATGATGAAACAATGAAGCACAAACATCACTATTTATACAAAAATGATCAGCGCGTTTTTCAGAAAAAGGGGAGAGCCGGCTTCCATTGCCAGGCTGCTCGCGCCTCTTTGGGGCTTCCCCAGGATTCTCGCTGTTGACTTGTCTCTTTCAACTTGTGTTTTCTCCTGACAACTCAAACCTCCCGCCAGGATGCTCGCGCCTCTTCGGGATGATCCAGAACATTTTTGTGTTTCCTCACACTCACATTTCCTTGTTTTCGCGTTTTACGAAATCCGACACGGTTTCCACGACGCAGCTTTAAACATACAGATTTTTCTTTCTTTTTTTAAGGGGGGAAGGGCTAGTCGCCCCGATCCGCGACGAATCGTTTCCATGTCAGTTGAAATTCCGAAAATTTTTCGCTTTTTCACAATTTTTCATCAAAAAAATCAAAATCGAGAATTGATAATACGACATCGATTTTCCTCAAATTTCAAGCACTCACAAATTCGAGTCTTGACCTCAAAATCAAATACACTCGTGAAAATCTCTTCTGAAATTCATCCATGACGGTTTGAGTTTGAATTTTTCGAGTCACGAATCAATTTTGATAATTTCCGATGCAATTTAATTCAAGACACGGGTTAATTGCTCAATTTTCAAATTAATTCCTTTCGGAGTCCAAACGTGGCGACTTATTTCAAAAATTCATATCATTTCAATTTTCAAAATTCAATTTTTAACTTCGAGTCATCTTGGTTAAACTTTGTTTCTCAATCAAATGCTTTTACATGTTTGCGTTTATGTATACGTGCTACCTGTTGCCTGTTTTTCTACACTAACGATGCAGGAACCAGTGTGAAGGAAAAAGGAGAATTAACAGCCGACAGCGCTCCTCCGAAACACAACACAAAAAGCCAAAAAATCACAAAATGAACCACAACCCAAAAACACATATATACAAACCGCCTCACGCAAAATACATCGACACACGTTTGATACGGACAACTGACCGTACAAACAGGATCCAGTACAGACATCTATCATATAGACACTGGCCTAAAACAACTATCTATCATACAGACATTGGCCTAAGACAACGAACTGGGGGCTATCCGCCACCTACCGAACTAAGCACTCTCTATCCTCTCAAACAGAAAAGAAAGGGAGCAACATAAGAGACAGAGGAGCAACAACGGAAGCAGGTGGTTACCATGACGATAACCCCGCGTTCCTCCTCCGTAACAAAAAGAAAAATGGTGCCTGGCAGATTTTGGACGACGGGATAACCGAGGATGGTAACTCAGCGCGTTACCCCGACATTGACGTCCAATCGTCAGAATTCAAGGGTGAAAAAAGACCAGGACAACGGATACTACCTTGATGTTGAACCCCAATCAGCTGAATTCAACGGCGATTGGAAGCGGCAACATGGGACAATACGCTCGTACTGAACCCTACTCATCGGACATCCAAACCTCTGCAGACAACGACCAACGATCGACGCCCGATCATTAGTCGGGCAAAGGCCGCCAGGGAGAAACACAACCAAGCCTGTAACAAAAAACAGTCGACCCACCCCCTCCGGGATCATTCTCCTCCTCCAATGCCTCCACGACGGACCCCATAGGTCCCAAATGGTACCCTGCGAGGAAAAGAGTAAATAAAAAACGTCAGCCGAAATTTCGGCATTATGACGGCGTAAAATAGACAAATCCAAAAAAACAACAACAACCTGCAAAACAAAACAAGGGCAATCCCGCCCAAAACCCAACCAAACAAAACAAAAACGATTCACAAAAACGCAAAAAAACGACTCGCCCCTCTTTTCAAGCAAAAGACGAGTCAAAACAACAAACAAAAAACACGGCATTTCAAGACCCATACAAGGTCCGCCAACAACCCAAAATACGTTCCCAATACAATGAGAAATTTTTCTACGGCTCAAAAAGGCAATTCATACCCCAATTTGAGCACAAACCGGTCAAAAATTCAAAAACGACCGCAAAAAGGCAAACGTGATTTTATCACGCCTCAAGGTGACCTAAACTACCAATAAGGTCCATTTCAAGGCAAACTGGCTCAATTCAAGCTCAAACAGATGCTTATTTTGTCAGACATAAGACCGTCACAAAAGGCAAAAATCCCAACTTTGCCCACAATACCCAACAAAGGTCCACAATGGCAAATACGGTCTTTCCCGACTACAATACAACCTAGTGGGACCCACTATCCAGGCAAATAAACTTGGCATTACGAGATGAGACGGTTTCTCACCTCACTCACGTTTTTCGAGCATAGGGAGCGGGAACGGGGACCAAAATGCAAACTAAAAGCACCCTTATACTCCTAAACAGGTTTCTAACCTAATGCAATCATCAATTTCACACGAAATGGGCTCAATCAAAAACGCCCAAATCGATTTTCTAGGGTAAAAATTCGCCCTAATTCAATTAAGCTAAAGACCAATAAAAGCAAATGGATTCAAGAGGAAATACATACTTTGAGATGACATTATGGTTGATGGCACAAATGGAAGCTAGCAAAAGTCCAACAATGGCGATTTTTTGCGGGATTTTCGAAGGTTGAAGACGAAATGAATGGGGGATGGTATGCAGCCAAACCTCGCGTCTTTTACAGAAAAAAGGGAAGCCCCTTTGGTTCGCAAGGTGGCTCGCGCCTCAATCAGGCCTCCCTTTGCTTTTTCACCGAAATTTGGGCTTTGGCCCAATTTCCCTTATTAAAATTCGAGTTTTCATTGACGGCATTAAGGACCGTCATTTTTCAAATACAAAAACAAATAGTGAAGTCAAGATTCACTATTTTCCTTCAAAAATTTCAGACAAATGGCGATCAAAACCGCCATTTTTTCCTTCAAATCTCAAAAACAATAGTAAAAATTCAAAATTCACTATTTCTTCCAATTTCAAAAATAATAGTGAAAATTCAAAATTCACTATTTTCTTCAAATGTCAAAATAATAGCGAAAATTCAAATTCGCTATTTCTTCAAATTTCAAACGACGGTAATTAAAATCGTCAAATGTCAAAATAATAGTGAAAATTCAAAATTCACTATTTCTTGAAATTTCAAACGACGGTAATTAAAATCGTCAAATGTCAAAATAATAGTGAAAATTCAAAATTCACTATTCCCATCAAATGTCAACGGCGGCACATAAACCGTCACTTCAATCAGTAGTGAAGATTCCAAATTCACTATTCCCATCAAATGTCAACGGCGGCACATAAACCGTCACTTCAATAGTGAAGATTTCAAATTCACTATTTCCATCACATGTCAACGGTGGCACATAAACCGTCACTTCAATCAGTAGTGAAGATTCCAAATTCACTATTCCCATCAAATGTCGATGGCGGCACATAAACCGTCACTTCAAACGTAATAGTAAAGATTTCAAATTCACTATTTCCATCAAATGTCAACGGCGGCACGTAAACCGTCACTCCAAGCGTGATAGCAAAATTTAAAATTTGCTATTCCCTTCAAAATTAAAACAGACGGCGATCAAAACCGCCACTTCAAAATTCAAAGAAAAGAACAATGAATGGTGAAGAGCCCAAATTCATTATTCCTTCAAATACCAGCAGGGGGCTTCCTCGCGGAACCCGCTCATTTCAAAAACAGTGATAGCGAAAATTCGACGTCACTATTTCCACGGCGGCATCATGAGTTCGCTACTTTCAAAACAAGCCCAGTTGGCGCGGCTATTCTTACGGTCCATTAACCGACCGCCCTATGGCTGGCGAGCCTTACTACGCACCATGGCTGGCGAGCCTTACTACGCACCATGGCTGGCGAGACTTAATACGCACCATGGCTAGCGAGCCTTACTACGCATCGCGGCTGGCGAGCCCTCCTCATGTACGCACCACAGCTGGCGAGCCTTTGACCGCAAACGTGCAAGGACATATCCGAAGATGCCTCAGGTATGACTCCTTCCTATGGCTGGCGAGCCTTTGTACGTAGTCTAATGGGCTTTAAACGACCCGCACGGATAGTCGACAGACTCTAAACTGTTCTCGACGCCAGGTCTTTGACTCATACCCTCGAGTCGCCTCGACGTCGCCCTTCCCGACGGCAGGTCCTTGGCCCAAATCCTTTCGAGCCGCCTCGACGACGCTTGGGTCTCTAGGTTATAATCTTCGATTGACCTGGGGGCTCTACTTTGACTTTCGCCCTGTCCAAGCCTCAGTCAAAGTGGGGGCTATGTAGATACCCAGTATCTGCTGAGACTCCAACAAACACACGATGATTATCGGACTATAACAAGTTTTGGTATCGCTGCGTTTGATCGACAGTTTGTGTACACCTTCACGTCGGAAAACTTAAAACGGTTTCAAAAATAAAACATTTCAAAAATACCTAGAGTGTTTAATGCACGACGACGGGGTCGCAATGACACTAACTGTGACACCCTTAAATTTAGCGATAATTAAAAACGTAAAATCTAAAGAAAAACTGACAGGATATGTTTGTAATTGGTTCAACTAGACAAAACCTGTAATTTTTAAAATTTTCCTAAACCATTCACAAACATCTCCAACTTAAGAGTACCAAAAACCTGCAAAAGCTAATAAACTTATTTACATAACCACGCTAAAGACACGGGGATATAATGATACAAACCAAAATAGAAGAGGGAGACATATGTCCCTTTAAAATATATACAAAACCAAAAGTTAAAGGTTTCTACAAAATAAAAACCAAACTAAGTCCAAGGTTCTCTTGCTCACTAGCTCGTCCGTGAACCCCAACTAAGCATCATCAACCTGTCAATCGCATTTTATACAAACACGAAAGCCACAATTCAGTGGGGAGTAACTTCGAGTCCTCCCAGCCACGAAATGTCATATTTAATGTAACATGTAGTGTAAGTGTGTAACATGTAAACCATATGATAAACAATTTAATTATCAAGTATTCTAACCTATGACCCCTAAACTGACCAAATTAAACTATCATGTGAAACATATAACAAATAGTAATCCAAACTTTATCAATTGTAACCGGCTTACATCTCACCTATTACAATTCATAAAATCACCATACAAGAAAGGGCAATATATCAAAGACAGGCATAAGTTCTTAGCACGGTCAATAGTCACTCTGTAACTCGAGTCTATACCACGAGGTAGGGAAGGTAATCGAACCGGTATCTTGGCTCAGCGGTTAATATTAATAAAACATGGCCAAGACACAACACAACCCTAGCCTAAAATCTGCGCAGACCTAGACATGCGGATACACACCACCGCACCCAAGACCCACAATTTTTCTAAAACAAAGTGAGTACCCTAAGGAGTCCACCAAAGGGTTGGCTAGTACTTAAGCTGACCACTTACTATCAAAATAAGTAACGAGGTCATGCCCCAACTTGGATATAAACCCACCAAGTCAGGAACACAAAGGCTATTAAGCAGTGAACATATACTCGTCAAAGACTATAAAGACCTAACTATGATGAAGGCCGAAATACTCACCTAGGACCTAGTCCCAGCTAGTCCCAGCTTGAAAACTTTAGCCCACACCACACAAGACAAGTAAGACACCCACTTAACCATAAGAGGGCAAAGAGTCCAACTTACCAACATAAATGCTAACATTCTATCATGTGAAAGGCTATATAAATGTCTATTCAGCAGACAATCCAACAATAAGTATTCAATACCAATTTCCAATACTAACAATATTAACCATATTAAAGGTTTCGGGGAATCTAGGGCCGTTTCTACAATATAAGAAGCTACTTAAATCAACTAACTACACATGTGAAATAAAAATATAATAAATAGCCTAAGACAAGAAAAAGGCCGATTATCTAATTCATTCAAAATTTCATCCAACCGAATTTTTACCCGCAACCCCAGCCCTGCGACAGGTACGGGTTAAATTGCGGCTGACCAATCACACAATTGACTGACATCGAATCGGTCAAAGGGACCAAGGCTCGATTTTCAAGACAATCATCCAACATTACAATTATCGCTATATAATTCATTCTGAGCCTATTCTTTACAATTTCATTTTCTAACCTATACTAACATGTGCAACTTCCATTATAAACATAATTTTTACCTTTAACATAATTTTTACTACTAATATGATTTAATTCAAAAGTGTACTCATATGTAACTCATACTAACTATGACATTAATAAACCCGAAATGACAAATATTGCATGAAAAACCGCGAAACAAGCAACAGTGCCGACCCGGGCCACCGTGGGCTCGCTGTGGGCTCGCGGCTCGGCCGCCACGCCACCCCTACACCTTCATTTTTCCGTTTTTATTCATTTTAACTCGTTTTAAGCATTACTTAATCGTTCCCATTCCATTTCTATACTAATATGAGTACTAAAACTAACAAAAACATGCATGCAACCCATTTTATCATGTGAAAAATTAACTACTCAAACAAAAATCACACAAACATACAAAAAGCAAAGAATGTGACGATTATTCGTCGAGTAACTCGAAATATGTTACCTTAAGCTAGAAAATGAGCAATTAGCACCTTGAAAACCAAACCCTAACAAGCAACTAGCCACTATCTTTGACAATATACGAGTCCCCAAACTCGTCCTCCAATTCTTCACCTAAATAAACAAATAAAACACAAAAATAAGCATAAAAACCGAAATTGTGCCAAAATTCGTCTTAAAACAACTTCAAGAAAACTTAAATTAAAATATACCAGGTTATAGATCTCGACGAGAGGATTCCGGAAATATAAATTATGCGAAAATCCGACAAGAAACGAGAAAGTTATGGTGAAAATAGCTTGGATTTTAAGATGAAATGGTGTTTTGTTGTTTGGGATAGATTAGAATGAATAAGGACAAAGAAAATCAGAAAAAAAAGAAAGGGGAAGGGGGTGTCCGGGGGAAAGGAAAGGAGGAAAGGAAGGGAGCGGGTTTTTAGTCGGGATTTTACGAGTCGGTTTTGGTTCGATTCGATAATAATTAGAACCGTTTGTCAAATGCAAATTCCGACAAAACCAAAGTTCTTAAACACGAGATTACAAGAAAATTGAGTATTCATATGACCCATTTCCAAAATCGTTTGCCCAATTTTCAATAGAGTTGTCATTTTTCCCCGAAATGCCCTGATTTCGAAATAAAAAGTTTTTACACGGTTTAAACTATTTTTAAACATTTCAAAACTATCAAAATAAATACTTTTCTTCAAAATATAATAAAATTATATTTCTTTGAATTATTATTACTTCAAATACATTAATATCAAATTTTACTTGATTAATAAATTACTTTCGCAAAATAATAACGGTCCAAAATTACGGGGTGTTACAATCGCCCCTCCTTTTAAAAAGTTTCGTCCTCGAAACTTAGAAGGAGAAATTATAGTAAACAACATCTTAATAATATCATCCTAAGAAAATATAGGTATCTTTTCAATGAAACGGTGATACTCTTGTTGATCAGACAGGAACATCCACATTTCATATCAAAAATAAGGTAAAATGGCAAATCATTTGTATAAATCAAAAACCAAAATACCTTCAAAACATTAATGAAGAGTTTTCAAGAATGTAAGTCTCATTCATGGAACGGAATTGCTCTTGTCGTGCACACAAGAACGCTATCTTACCAAATCAGAGACAAATCTTAACGAAATCTCGGGTCTAGAAATTAAAATTACGATAAATGAGTTTATATTCAAGAAAGGAATAGGGAACTACATCAAATTTTCATTTTCAAGTCTTCAAAAATAGGTTAGGTTTGCAGAAGTGACTCAAACTTTTAAGAATGAATCGAACCCGGTAGCTTGAAAGTTTAGAAGTTGTACGAAAAGGAAAGTAACTTAGATAGCATAAGAACAAAGTATGTTAAAAGGATTCAAGCTTAACTAATCAAAAGAGCTGTATGAATTTCATGGAGTAAGAATTGAAGTCGAACCTAAAAGGGTGTCAAAGATGGAGTTTCATAGTTTACCAACATCAAACTTAGGAGAGGAGTATGATGAAGTAAGGAAGAGAGGTATGAGCGGTAGCGCTCATGATCAAGGAAGAAGGGAAATTACACAACAAGGAACGCCAGACACCTTTATCTCAAACAACAACATCACTCCCAAGGGTTTCCTCAATCGCTTATGTTACCTCATCCTAATCTATTCCCTGAAACAAGGTATTCCACTATAAGTGTGATCTCATCGTTCCAAATCCTCAAACATCCAGAAACAACTTCCACAAGCCTAAGGTCAAGGCTTCCAACAAAGCTATATTCGTATCCAACTAGTGTCAACTATGGGTTCCTCGAAACAAATAAACCTTTAATCAAGAATTCCAATACCATGCTATAAACTCTAAGAGAAAGTTCCTCAAATAGTTCACCAGATTCTCATTTCAAAACAAGGTAGTAACATACCAACCCCAAAATCTGAAAAATCAATAGGATCTCAAGTTTCTCTATCCTTTTACTTACTAAGGATTCCCAAAAGCGGAATTACACTCAGCTATAACACCATCACATCATCACAAGTACTCAATGCGACCTCAAGGTCTATAAAACTATAGGATTAACAAATTCTTCTCAATACTAAGTATCTCTCAACTCAAGAACTCTCAAGAGCCAACTAATATCAAATCACATCACCAATCCATTATGGTCATCAACATCTCAAGGAATATTCTTTCAAATTTTGACATCCTAAACTTACTTACCATCAAATTCCCAAGGAACAAGGTCTTAATTGTAACAACACTTTATCACCTCCGAGTTCCTAAATCCATAAATTGAAACTATGTTCTTTATCCTAGCAATTGGTATCAACCATACCATTACCCTTTCTAGTTATTAAAACAAGTGCTAAAACTTCCCAATAATGTAGCTTACTCTCACTCTCACACCATATCTCAAGTAGTAATCAATATCACTCACTAAAATCAACTAATAATCCCACATTTAACATTTCTCACACGGTAACATATACATTAACAAACCCTCATATCCAAAGTGCTTATGGAAGCCAATCAAAAACTCGTCTACTTAGTCAATCCTATATCCTTAAATCCACCATTCAGTTTCATCCATTTTAAGTCAAGTACTAGGCACTAGTATCCAAACATAAACAACAATGCCATGGTCCATAACCTTAGTAACCAATGCAACTCACATTTGACACACAAAATCCACCAATCCAACGTACTCACTTTATCAAGGATCTATAGGTATAAGAACCATCAAGTATGTCTCATCACACTACCTAAGTCTTTCCAATATCAAATCCTCTCAAAACCAAGAAAGGGTCAAACACAACAATCCCTTCAAAGGTCATGATGTCCAACCAAGTTCAACATTTCTCAAAAGAAATAGTATTATAAAAAGGCGTTAAGGAAGGATAAGCAAGGAACAAATGACATGTTAGGAGATAAGGAGTCGAACTGTAAAGATAACGGTTGACAAAAATAAGAGGTATTCGAGTTAAGAAGATATCTCGGGCAAAAAGAAGATACGTAAACTTTGGCATAAGAACAGGGTTCAACGAACGTTAAAGAGAAGGAAAGGAGAACAAAAGCGGCATAAAGGAAGGGTTACCGCTAACCCAACACTCACCAAAGCTTATGATCGATATGGTTTGGTATCGTACTTTGGAATTAGCTAGTTTGTTAAACCTTTTGAATTGACCAAATCTAGTATGGAGTAGCCCTTGTTGACCTTTCGAAATTTGAGAACACGTGGTTGACCTTATTAATCATATCTGAATTTGGGAATTTTGGTGGAATGTTGTTCGATGTAGTTCGTGAGTTCAAAGATGTGATTCTAATTTATGGTATCGGAGACTAGAAGTATTAAGTGGTGAGATGATGGAGTGAACAAGCCATGGTACTTGGGGGATGACATAGTAAGTGAAGTTCAATGACGAGATTTGTAAAGGAGGTACTTTGGGACATGATAGTAACAAATGAATTTGTGTGGTGAATTGATTTTGGCTCTTAGAACCAATTGAGTTGAGGAATACCTACCATTGTGGAGTCCTTATTAGTCCTATGATTTGGTAGACTTTTGAAGCTTTCCAACTGTGACACCCTTAAATTTAGCGATAATTAAAAACGTAAAATCTAAAGAAAAACTGACAGGATATGTTTGTAATTGGTTCAACTAGACAAAACCTGTAATTTTTAAAATTTTCCTAAACCATTAAGCAACGTCAAAGTCCTATTGTATTCCTTTCAAGGCCTACAAGGATTAGGGCTAACTATCATTCCTTTAATTCTCAACTCACTAGGCTCCCATATCATGCACAACTAACAAGTCTAACCAAAGGATCCCAAGTTATATTCTCCTATACAACTCAAACCTTAAACAATCAATTTCTCAACTCGCTCATGCCCTCCAATGATACATTCTCTCAAAACCGGGTTCTCTTGAACAAGGGAACCATCCTGCGGAATAAAAGGAAGGTGTCCACATGGACTTTATTATAAGAAGAAAACGAACCAAAGATGAATCGGGAAAAAGAATTGAAGAGTAGTTACCAAGGCGAGAGAAGAGGAATTTGAAAGACGAATAAACAACGAGATTGGAAGACTAAGGTAAGATAGCATTATCTAAATTTATTGGAGAGCCATCTTGCAAAAGAGAAAATCAATCAGTACCTAACAATTAGCAATCACAAACAGACTACCACATAAAATCCTAAATCTACCCATCCTACCCATCTCTCAAGTTTATTATTTAAAGGTCAAGTGATTTTAAGTGGGGTGCACAAACGTGCGTCGGGAGCAACAAGCTCTGATACCAACTGTGACACCCTAAAATTTAGCGATAATTAAAAACGTAAAATCTAAAGAAAAACTGACAGGATATGTTTGTAATTGGTTCAACTAGACAAAACCTGTAATTTTTAAAATTTTCCTAAACCATTCACAAACATCTCCAACTTAAGAGTGCCAAAAACCTGCAAAAGCTAATAAACTTATTTACATAACCACGCTAAAGACACGGGGATATAATGATACAAACCAAAATAGAAGAGGGAGACATATGTCCCTTTAAAATATATACAAAACCAAAAGTTAAAGGTTTCTACAAAATAAAAACCAAACTAAGTCCAAGGTTCTCTTGCTCACTAGCTCGTCCGTGAACCCCAACTAAGCATCATCAACCTGTCAATCGCATTTTATACAAACACGAAAGCCACAATTCAGTGGGGAGTAACTTCGAGTCCTCCCAGCCACGAAATGTCATATTTAATGTAACATGTAGTGTAACATGTAAACCATATGATGAACAATTTAATTATCAAGTATTCTAACCTATGACCCCTAAACTGACCAAATTAAACTATCATATGAAACATATAACAAATAGTAATCCAAACTTTATCAATTGTAACCGGCTTACATCTCACCTATTACAATTCATAAAATCACCATACAAGAAAGGGCAATATATCAAAGACAGGCATAAGTTCTTAGCACGGTCAATAGTCACTCAGAATCGAGTCTATACCACGAGGTAGGGAAGGTAATCGAACCGGTATCTTGGCTCAGCGGTTAATATTAATAAAACATGGCCAAGACACAACACAACCCTAGCCTAAAATCTGCGCAGACCTAGACATGCGGATACACACCACCGCACCCAAGACCCACAATTTTTCTGATACAAAGTGAGTACCCTAAGGAGTCCACCAAAGGGTTGGCTAGTACTTAAGCTGACCACTTACTATCAAAATAAGTAACGAGGTCATGGCCCAACTTGGATATAAACCCACCAAGTCAGGAACACAAAGGCTATTAAGCAGTGAACATATACTCGTCAAAGACTATAAAGACCTAACTATGATGAAGGCCGAAATACTCACCTAGGACCTAGTCCCAGCTAGTCCCAGATTGAATACTTTAGCCCACACCACACAAGACAAGTAAGACACCCACTTAACCATAAGAGGGCAAAGAGTCCAACTTACCAACATAAATGCTAACATTCTATCATGTGAAAGACTATATAAATGTCTATTCAGCAGACAATCCAACAATAAGTGATACGTGCATTTTTTATAGTCTTTTTAGCCTATTTTATGCACGTATTTCTATGCTTTTATCGTAGTTTTATGCTACGAAATGCCCCGAATATGCTACTTTGGGTTATTATGTCTTATTTGCAGGTATGGATCCAAAAGTAGTGAAATCAAGCCTTTTACCATCCTTTTAGCATGCATTTGGAGGAAGAGTGAATTTGGAGCGGGAATGAAGCTATTTTGAGATGCGCATTGGAGTAAGGAAGTTAGGCGAGCCAAGAGAGTGCTTCAATTTGCTAGTTCCTGCTTGTAAGAGCCATATCTCGAGTTCTACAACAGATATTCAGGTGATTCCAATTGGAGATGAAAGTTTGTCCTTTTAGCTTTCCAACGCCACCAACCACGCCCTGTTTGCCTAAGTAACGAAGAAATGGCAGCCGTTTGAAGTTTGGTGCGCGAAGCAGGAATTACGCGCTGAGAAGTGCTCGATCGAGAACTATTTCTATTCGATCGAGAGCCCATTTGCTCGATCGAGAGCTACTTCTTCTCGATCGAGTGATTAAAGGGAAAGAAGTCTTCGATCGAGAGGAATGCTAATGAATATCACTCGATCGAGAGCCTTAAGTGTTCGATCGAGCAACAATCCTTGTGGCCGGGCTTTTAAGCTTTCTTTTCCGCAATTAGGTTAATAAATCTTATTTTTCTTATAAATAAGATATTAGGACGACATAATGGGGGCTTCTCCTCTCTAATAACTCTTAATACTCTGTTTGTTATTCTTGTTACTTTGCTCTTATTTTAGGATCATTTATATCAAGTAATTTCTTCTCTCCTTTCTCTCTTTTTATTCAATGTTTATTGTTCCCTCTCCTTCTTTATTTATTGTTCTTATTTATTCCATGTCTAGCTAAATCCCCGTAGTATGTTAGGATTAGGGAAGCCGTGGTAGCGATGTTTTAATTGACTTATATAGATTAGTCTTGCGATAGGAATTGTATTAGGCAATTTAATTGTTATCCGGTCGAATGAATGCATGCAGGAGACCATAAATTTAGTTAACCCCGACCTAGATCGAAAGATTGGAAGGGAAGGCTTGCTTAATTACAATAGGGTATTGCAGTGAGGGCGAAAGTTAAGCTGTTTACGCTCTAGGGCGGTTTAAGGACCGAAAGGTGACGACCATAGCTCTTCTTATCAATAGTCTAATCGCCTTAGTATTCCCGATAGTATAAGATATGATAGCTGCCACGGTAGACCGACTCCTAGCATACTTCCTTTCTCTTATTTTTAATTTCCTTTATTCTCTTCTCTTGCCTTTAGTTTCAGTAGTTTAGTTAGTTTACAATCAATTCAAAACCCCCATTTCTGTGACACCCCGACAGACCGAATTAGACAGATAAATAGCAACTTAGCCTCCCTGTGGAGATCGACCCTACTTACTACTAGCTATTAGTTAGTTGTACTTAGGTATTTATTTTTGGTGTAGAAACGACCGCATCAAATTTTGGCGCCGTTGCCGGGGAGGCAATCTATTTATTTATTTGTTTAATTTTATCTGTTTTTAGCCTCAGGGGATTTTTCCCTTGAGGCCGTTCTGATCTTTTTCCTTGAGTGCTGTTTTGATAGGCCTTACAGGTACTACCTAGACAGTTCTAGGTGAAAGACAGACAAAGGGAAGGCTTGAGTACCTTTGACCCATCACCGATGTCCCATTATATGGAATGTAGGTGATCCGCTACGGGAGATGTGGTTTCGAGCACAATGCAGCTGTAGTTGTGCCGCCACATCTACCCTATCAATGGCCGCCGCAACAAGACCCCCCTGATATACAAGAAGAAGACATTGCGGAGCTGAAATCCTTGATGGAGACACTTGCATTCCAAGCACAAGAATATGTCTCGCGAGTTGATAAGCTCGAGTTCAGTAGTTGCTCGCCTAGCGGTGAGATGGAAGAAGAAGAGATCGCGGAGCTGACATATTTAATGGGAACGCTTGTATCCAAAATGCAAGAGAGTGATAAACATATGGACGCTCGAATCCTTGAGCTTGAGTCACAAATTGCTCAGTTAGCAGCTGAGATGCAAGAAGAAGAGGTATACCTTGCTGAGAGCGGTTTCTCCCCTGAGAAAACCGTGTTGCCCAATGCTGAGGATGACCTTTATGACTCGGACGACGAGTTTCTATCACATTTCATTGCCCCACACGAGGATTTCAGCGCTGTACAGGAGGAATCACTCGATCGAGTGACAATTATTGATCGATCGAGTGATTTTCCAGGAGAAGGTGCTCGATCGAGTGGAATTTCTACTCGATCGAGTGAAACGCAGGAGGAAAATGATCGATCGAGTATTAATTCTACTCGATCGAGTAGTCAGGCCATTGGGAGCTTTGATTCGTCATATGGGTTCGATTTAGATGATGATTTTGATGATGACAACGGTTACGGTGAATCCCCCTTATTCAAGGCCGAGTTAGATGCGCTTGAGGCTGAGATTTACGGGACGGATTCCACTGAGAGTGACAAAAGGACAGCTGAGTCGGTGATTACTCCTAGCACGGAAGAGGTAATGAATTCTTTTATCTATGATTCCGTCATTAAGAGTGATCAACCTGAGGTAGTAAACGGTAATTTCATTATTATTTGTAAATTGCCTCGTCTTATTCATGCTTCCTTTTTCAAAGCTATACCCCCTCATATGTGGACGCATAAATTAGCAATTTCTCACCATCCTTGTCATTTTAAAATTGTTAATCTAATTTGGAGCCCTAAATTATTGACAATTGCTCCCGCGCTCCTTTATTTGGTGGATAAATTTAGGAGCGCCCATAGGAAATTTGTTAGACTTAAATGTTTACACATTTTTATTTCCTACTTTGCTATTCCACTTTTGTGCTACTTATGCTTTTGTGTAGCACATGCGCAGCTATTTGACAGGTTGCTGCGCGCTTTGAGCTGTTTTGATTGTATTTGATTACAGAGGCTCGAAGAAAAAAAAAAAAAGGTCGAGACTGGACTGAAGCTAGCGCTACCCGGGAGGCAACCCGGAGATTTTATTTTGCTTTTTATTTAATTTCAGTTGTAATAAATGGTTTTTATACCATAAAACTATCTCAGTATGCTTGTCTTGTTAGTTTGCGGGCTGTTTTTAATTGCGTTTTGCAGGAATTACTCCGAGGATCACTCGATCGAGTAGTCATTCTACTCGATCGAGCACCTGCAAGATGAGGAACTACTCGATCGACTGCTATTCTCCTCGATCGAGCAGTTTTTGAATGCCCAGTTCACTCGATCAGCTACTATTCCTCTTGATCGAGTGCTATTGACTTGGATTAGCTTCCTGAGACGGTTTTCCGGGCCCTCAGCAACCTCCCATTTCATGGTCGGTTTGGGGAGGTCCCCTTATTCGCGCAATCTTGTGAGTTTTCCGCATTTACTCTCTTTCTCCTTCAGTTTGCATTTCCTTTCCATGTTTTGGTACAATGGGGGCATTGTACGGTTTGGTTTGGGGAGGTTATGCATCCATATCTGTGTCTGCATCTTGTTTTTATTGCATTTCTGTTATCACGTTCAATTTCAGTATGCATTGTTGTTTATTTTCATAAAAATCAAAAATCTCATAAAAAATTGAAAAAAAATTGTTAAAATTCAAAAATATTCACGTTTATTTTAGCATATAGGTTGAGTCGGAACGGTAGATTTCCATGATGAAATTGCACTGCAACTGTCTTTTTGCTTAAGCCTTGCATTAAACTGATTGTCTTTTAGCTCTGTCTTATTGCATATCTACGAGTTAATGTTCAATTTAGCTGAACGAATAGACTTGACCTGAAATTTTGGCAACCTACTTATAATTTCTAAGATTTAGAGCCTTATAAGCTGGTGTCATTTATGACCAGTTTCATGTAGGATTGTGAGTAGTTACTCCTTGCATAACATGTTCATCAATTTGCACGTATATGAAATTCAATTGCTTTTTGCCGTCATACATTCGGGTTAGTGGTTGGTGTCACATGCAGGGAGGTGCTTACATTTTCCCTTTCTTTCATTTTTACCCATTTAACTCCACATTAGCCAAATTTGCCAGTTGCCCCTTAGCTACATCCAAATTTAGCCTGCCTTGTCAAGCTAGTTTAGATTGTTTTGCGGTATATTCTCTATTGCATCAAATTTTGGCGCATATTCTGTTGATTCGGAGATGGTAATCTATGAAGGAAAGGAGGATGATGAAAAAAAGACGTGAAAAAGAAGAAAAAAAAAAGAAAAAAATTCGAAGAAAAGAAAAAAAAAACCGAAAAGAAGAAAAAAAAAAGAAAAAATTTGAAGAAAAAGAAAAAAAAAAGATGTTGTTTGTTGACGGTTTCTGCTCCTATGTTCTATCTTATATCATTTGAGGAGTTTTTCTGGTTTGGTTTGGTGAGATTTTATGCCAAGTAAGGGCATGTGTTTATTTCATAATTGAATTGGAAATGGATGTTGATATATGGTTCTGTTTAGGTACTAGCTTGATCACCTATACCTCCACATTCCCATAATTGTTTTGCCTTTTCTTACCCATTGCCTCACTTTACCATATTTTTGTAAGCCCTCTACTGTGACAGGACCTTGTTTGGTTGGAATGTATGTATGGTAGTTAGAATTGTCTATCATATTAGTTGCATGCATGTTTATGTGGGTCGTAGTCTAGGTGAGCGACTATTTTTCTTTCTCTCTTACATATATATGTTCACCCTTTGCTTCATGAGAGAAAGAGTGACCCGTGAGAGTCCATTATCAAAGGTCTTGCAAGGTCGACAGTTCAGCTTTATTATAAACATCTTACAACTCGTTTGCATTTGACTGTCTGCTATAAGTGTTAGTTTGCTTGCATTAAATTGGCTTAAGTGGGCATTTGTAGCTAGCTCTGAGTTATCTTTTCCGTTCCATTAGTTGCATTTTAGTTTACTCGGGGACGAGTAAAGGTTTGGTTTGGGGAGATTTGATACGTGCATTTTTTATAGTCTTTTTAGCCTATTTTATGCACGTATTTCTATGCTTTTATCGTAGTTTTATGCTACGAAATGCCCCGAATATGCTACTTTGGGTTATTATGTCTTATTTGCAGGTATGGATCCAAAAGTAGTGAAATCAAGCCTTTTACCATCCTTTTAGCATGCATTTGGAGGAAGAGTGAATTTGGAGCGGGAATGAAGCTATTTTGAGATGCGCATTGGAGTAAGGAAGTTAGGCGAGCCAAGAGAGTGCTTCAATTTGCTAGTTCCTGATTTTAAGAGCCATATCTCGAGTTTTACAACAGATATTCAGGTGATTCTAATTGGAGATGAAATTTTGTCCTTTTAGCTTTCCAACGCCACCAACCACGCCCTGTTTGCCTAAGTAACGAAGAAATGGCAGCCGTTTGAAGTTTGGTGCGCGAAGCAGGAATTACGCGCTGAGAAGTGCTCGATCGAGAACTATTTCTATTCGATCGAGAGCCCATTTGCTCGATCGAGAGCTACTTCTTCTCGATCGAGTGATTAAAGGGAAAGAAGTCTTCGATCGAGAGGAATGCTAATGAATATCACTCGATCGAGAGCCTTAAGTGTTCGATCGAGCAACAATCCTTGACGGGCTGGGCTTTTAAGCTTTCTTTTCCGCAATTAGGTTAATAAATCTTATTTTTCTTATAAATAAGATATTAGGACGACATAATGGGGGGCTTCTCCTCTCTAATAACTCTTAATACTCTGTTGCTTGTTACTGTTACTTTGCTCTTATTTCCCGGATCATTTATATCAGTAATTTCTTCTCTCCTTTCTCTCTTTTTATTCAATGTTTATTGTTCCCTCTCCTTCTTTATTTATTGTTCTTATTTATTCCATGTCTAGCTAAATCCCCGTAGTATGTTAGGATTAGGGAAGCCGTGGTAGCGATGTTTTAATTGACTTATATAGATTAGTCTTGCGATAGGAATTGTATTAGGCAATTTAATTGTTATCCGGTCGAATGAATGCATGCAGGAGACCATAAATTTAGTTAACCCCGACCTAGATCGAAAGATTGGAAGGGAAGGCTTGCTTAATTACAATAGGGTATTGCAGTGAGGGCGAAAGTTAAGCTGTTTATGCTCTAGGGCGGTTTAAGGACCGAAAGGTGACGACCATAGCTCTTCTTATCAATAGTCTAATCGCCTTAGTATTCCCGATAGTATAAGATCTGATAGCTGCCACGGTAGACCGACTCCTAGCATACTTCCTTTCTCTTATTTTTAATTTCCTTTATTCTCTTCTCTTGCCTTTAGTTTCAGTAGTTTAGTTAGTTTACAATCAATTCAAAACCCCCATTTCTGTGACACCCCGACAGACCGAATTAGACAGATAAATAGCAACTTAGCCTCCCTGTGGAGATCGACCCTACTTACTACTAGCTATTAGTTAGTTGTACTTAGGTATTTATTTTTGGTGTAGAAACGACCGCATCAATAAGTATTCAATACCAATTTCCAATACTAACAATATTAACCATATTAAAGGTTTCGGGGAATCTAGGGCCGTTTCTACAATATAAGAAGCTACTTAAATCAACTAACTACACATGTGAAATAAAAATATAATAAATGGCCTAAGACAAGAAAAAGGCCGATTATCTAATTCATTCAAAATTTCATCCAACCGAATTTTTACCCGCAACCCCACCCGCGACAGTACGGTTAAATTAGGGCCGACCAATCACACAATTGACTGACATCGAATCAGTCAAAGGGACCAAGGCTCAGTTTTCGGCACAATCATCCAACATTACAATTATCGCTATATAATTTATTCTGAGCCTATTCTTTACAATTTCATTTTCTAACCTATACTAACATGTGCAACTTCCATTATAAACATAATTTTTACCTTTAACATAATTTTTACTACTAATATGATTTAATTCAAAAGTGTACTCATATGTAACTCATACTAACTATGACATTAATAAACCCGAAATGACAAATATTGCATGAAAAACCGCGAAACAAGCAACAAGTCGACCGGGCCACCGTGGCTCTTTGCCGCCACCCCTACACCTTCATTTTTCCGTTTTTATTCATTTTAACTCGTTTTAAGCATTACTTAATCGTTCCCATTCCATTTCTATACTAATATGAGTACTAAAACTAACAAAAACATGCATGCAACCCATTTTATCATGTGAAAAATTAACTACTCAAACAAAAATCACACAAACATACAAAAAGCAAAGAATGTGACGATTATTCGTCGAGTAACTCGAAGTATGTTACCTTAAGCTAGAAAATGAGCAATTAGCACCTTGAAAACCAAACCCTAACAAGCAACTAGCCACTATCTTTGACAATATACGAGTCCCCAAACTCGTCCTCCAATTCTTCACCTAAATAAACAAATAAAACACAAAAATAAGCATAAAAACCGAAATTGTGCCAAAATTCGTCTTAAAACAACTTCAAGAAAACTGAAATTAAAATATACCAGGTTATAGATCTCGACGAGAGGATTCCGGAAATATAAATTATGCGAAAATCCGACAAGAAACGAGAAAGTTATGGTGAAAATAGCTTGGATTTTAAGATGAAATGGTGTTTTGTTGTTTGGGATAGATTAGAATGAAGAAGGACAAAGAAAATCAGAAAAAAAAGAAAGGGGAAGGGGGTGTCCGCGGGAAAGGAAAGGAGGAAAGGAAGGGAGCGGGTTTTTAGTCGGGATTTTACTAGTCGGTTTTGGTTCGATTCGATAATAATTAGAACCGTTTGTCAAATGCAAATTCCGAACAAACCAAAGTTCTTAAACACGAGATTACAAGATAATTGAGTATTCATATGACCCATTTCCAAAATCGTTTGCCCAATTTTCAATAGAGTTGTCATTTTTCCCCGAAATGCCCTGATTTCGAAATAAAAAGTTTTTACACGGTTTAAACTATTTTTAAACATTTCAAAACTATCAAAATAAATACTTTTCTTCAAAATATAATAAAATTATATTTCTTTGAATTATTATTACTTCAAATACATTAATATCAAATTTTACTTGATTAATAAATTACTTTCGCAAAATAATAACGGTCCAAAATTACGGGGTGTTACACTAACTAGAGTCAAAACCGACACCGGACCAAAAACCGACTCAAAAATTCAAATCCCAACTCCAACAACGAGTTAAACCGAGTCAACCACCAAAAACAAAATATTTCAAACCTTCTACCTTAAGTTTTCCCGGATTCATGAATGGTCAAGTACCAAACATGTGACTACAAAACCTAGGATAGAATAAATCATGATTGCATTTGTGTGAAAGCGACAAGACACCTCGAAGAACCGCGACGTGGCTCGCGCCTCTCTGAGCAGCCCAGGTGGCCACGTCGCTCAAAATTCACACAACCACTCATTTCCCTATAAATACCCCTCAAATGCCCCCCATTTGAGACTTACGCGAATGTCTGCCCCCTCTTTTCTCCCTTAAAATTCCCGACTCGACTTCTTAAGTCACAATCCGACGCGTATTTACGACCTACCGATCGTAAATACAAGCCTTACACATTATTTGGTACCGTCATCGTGCATTAAATCACTTGACCGACCACTTTGACCACTACACCGTCACTAATCTTAAAACACTTTTTTTACTTACCAAAACGGTTTTAAACCGAGTTTTTTCCGACCAAACGAGTTGTTACACTTACGTCGGTCACTCGCCATAACCAAACATGTAAGTATGAGGGTGTAAAAATCCTCTTTTTACCATGTTTTCATTTGTTTCATGACTATAACATGCTAAAACGTGCATAACATGAACCAAAACATGGAATAAACGAGCCAAAACTGATTTTTGGCCTGAGACAGAAGCCCCTTAGGTTGCAGGCTTGCCCGCGCCTAAATGGGGTGTCCAGGTCAGAGATCAACCGTGTTTGTTCTCGTCTTTCCCCTTTAATTCATTTTCATATTTGTAATTGGTTTTTACCATTTCAAATATTTTAAAACCCTTTTTATGTTATTTCATTTGTTTTAACCATAAAACATTTTTCACCCTTGGTTCCTCATACCATGACGGTTAAATCCGTGTTTCGGTGATAATATTTGGTTAATGTCATTTAAAAGGTATTTAAAACCTTTTATTTCATTTCTTTACATTTTGGGAGGTACTTTAAAGCCTTTCATCATTTCTTTACATTTTCAAAAATAAACATATTAGTCACCAACACAAAGTCATCCTTGGTTCTACATACCATGCCGGATTTTAACCCGGGTACGATGATGAGTATCGACTAATTATATTCAAATGAACTTAAAACAATTAGTTCATAATTATTTTCAAAACTATTCATGTCAAGCTTGTCAAGCCGAACCCGACATCGAATATTATCAAAATAATGATGATTATTCGAGTCTAGTTCTTCAAATCAACAAATGCGGTCTAAACGACCCTTTCAAATCAAATCGGGTTCAAATACCCATTTCTCAACACGTTTTATAACGTTTTCAAAAGGTCAGAACATGGCATATAACCGTGGGCTGACCCGCGCCTAAAACAGGCCTTTCAATTCTCATTTTCAAAACCAGGGGGAGGCCCCTTGTACCGCCGGCTGGCTCGCGCCTCATGTAGTCGTCTGGTACAGGGCTTGTTCCCTTCCCAGCATTAGTCTAGGACGATCCCGACTCCGGTCAGCCCGGATATAAGACGGATCAGATGACTATTTGTTTATTCAAAATCACATTTGCGAAATGCCTTACTAAGACAAATGGATCATGTTATGCACCCTAAACCTAATACGGTAAATGGATGTTTAATTTCCGTCTTGCATGCAAATCAATCATTAATCAAACTCGACATCTTATACTTGATACTTGGATTAAATCAAACCGACTTAGAAAGCTCTCACATGTTAGGTTTAAATTATTGGATGCGCATTCATGCATTTAAACCGTTTTATCAACTTTTGCATTCAACCAACCAAGATCGATCAGTAGATGCCGCTACCGCGGGCGGGATTGGGTGTCTGATTAAAGGGCTTCCCAATACGTACCTTCACCTCTTACTCAGAAACTTTGGATAGTGGACGAGCTTATCCAGGGCGTACAAGAGTCATTCTAGAGATAGGATGCTAAAGAGGGACGATTTCTTATCTTTAGTACCTATGTCAAACACTGCTTTGTGCTTCGTTTGATCGAGGTATAAAGTGTATTCGAACGGGTTCGAAGCATCCCACAAATGCTTGGTGGCGACTCCGAACATCTCTAATCGTTTCGAGACCCTTACCGAGACGAAACCAACCGATCTAAAACGATCCGGTCGAAAGCATTTTTACGCCGCCGAGAGTGGCTTTCAAAAGACCGCTGTATGTCCACAGATCGGCTGGGCTTGCAGGTGGTCCATGTCCACAATGTCACCGATAGCGAGACAATTGAATCAAGAGCAGAAATAGGATGGGGTGTGCTGTATGCCGGGTAGTCGGCTACCGGGGCACCGGCATGGAGAACGCGATTGTTGATGCGAGATAGAGCATGTGGTGTTGTATGCCGGTTGGCCGGCTGCCAGGGTCATGACTGGTAGCGTGTCTTCACAAAAAGAAGGAAAATTGAGTGTATTTTGTGCCAGTATAGGGGTCGACTGCCAGAGCACCGGCATATGTGCGAATTGGTTGTTGATGAATGGCGATGGTGATGGGTTATGATGGTGGCAAATTGTATGGTGATGAACGATGATGATGATGGAGGTTGAGCAGGTGATGGGACAGAATGGTGGTTTGTGTCATGTTAATGTGAGGTAGAGGAGGGCAGAGGAGCATGGGTTGGTGATGCTGAAATGGCAAAGGTGGTGAATGATGAAGGTTGAGTATGGTGGTGGACATGAGCAAGTGTGCGGTGGCTTAAATAACGAAGGAACTGGTGATGGTGCAGTGGCTGGTTGTGTTTGGCGAGCTCCGATGTCGGGTTTTCGGGTTCTCGAATAAGAGGATGGCAATGGTGATGCAATGACGACTGAATTTAAATGGTGGCTGAATTGCAGCTGCTGCTGGCGGTTGATGTCGAGTTTGGTGCAGGGTGAGGGGGTGTACTGGTGGTGCGCTGCAAGTTGAGGAAGGTGACGGAGGGTGGATTGATTTCATGGTGAATGGAGGTGGTGAAGGTGATCAACATAGTTGGAATCAGAGGATGAAGATGACGACTGTTGATGGTTAAAGGTCAAGGTTGACCTTTGACCTTCTTTTTATTTGGTTTGCTTTAACCCGTCTTGACTCTATCAACATCCGTCTTGCTTCACGTAATCTCCTTTTATTCACAAACCCGTTTCCTACAAAGATAAAACAAAACAATGCGGTAATATAAACTCGACAAAAACCATTATTCATATAATATTTATAATAAAGCTAATAATTACTAATTAACAAATAACACGAGGTATAAATCCAAGTTCTAACAAATATACATATTTATTCGCGATAAATGAAATTAAACTATTAAATACTAATTAACTAATAAAACTAATAAATGAGCTATTTAACGATTAAAGCACACAAAATCGAGTCGTAATAAGGTATAAATGTGGGGTAAAAGCTATCGAAATACAACTCCTCACATACCCATACTATTACGTGAGAACTACGTAAAAAAAAAAAAGCACACCCATCACCCAACCAATCACGGCAAAACCCGTGTTCAGCCCTTCGCTCAAACCCCCTCCTTTAGCCACCTATTACGCCACCCACAGCCACCGTCAGCACCACCCAACCTGTCTCACCCTAGTCAGCACCTCGACCAACCCCGACAACACTTAACCATCACCTGAACCATCGTAAACAGGCCGTGAAATCACGCCCTAAACAGCCCCGAAAACCCGACACGAAAACAACCCAAGTCAAACATATACACCATCCTACCACCCCCATGACCACCCGTGGCCACCACCGTGGTCTCCCTTGACCCACGGTGGTTCCACCACATGCTACAACCACGCACGACCCACCAGACGACTCACAACCCACATAAATAGCATAAACCCGTGAGAACCACCACAACCCGACAGCCCACCGTACTAACCACCACCTCAAGCCACCCCGACACCACCATTAGGACCGCCCATAGCCGAGCTATCCAGCCACCCAAGTCTCGTGTTTATTCGTCCAACCAATAAATCATAAAACCCATCTTAAATCCGCGGAGACAACCGCTACTTTAGACGCCAAATTCACCTCCCACGGTGGTCGACAACAGCCACGACAGGTCCCACTAGCATCCCCACGGTCAAGGCCAACTATTGAGGGTAACGACACGGTTCACGTGGTCTATACGGTGTTTAAACGATAATTTAATTAAATACGACTATATAAATATAAATTAAGATGGTCTTACCTTGAGGCAACAATAAATGGATGAATTCTCTTACTTTTCTCCCGTAGATCTTTCTCTCCCTTGCCTTTAGATCAATTATTGTGTTTTTATATTTTTGTATGCTTATGGGTAGGTATAATATCCTATTTATATAGATGTGGGAAGGAAAGAGGGAGGAAGTTTCCTTAAAGTAATTATCTTTATTTTCCCTTTTCTTTTTAATTACTCCCATATTAGTATTAATAATAACATACAACTAGAATCCCGACTATATACTCAACATACACGGCCCACATTATTTACGTCTCAAGTATTATTTAATTATTTTATTACCGTCTTACAATTTATTATTTAATTGACTAAATTATTAAATATCATTTAAAACATATTTTAATATAATTCTACCGTCTAAAATACGGGGTATTACAGTCTTCCCTCCTTAAAAAGAACTTCGTCCCGAAGTTCACCAAGATACCCAACAACAGAAATATTATCTCAAATTAATTCCAACTAAATTCCTTATTAAATTCTTTATAAGATACTTTTAATTATTTAAACTATCATAAAAATGTTATAAAATACGAGATGTTACAAGCATGTTCTACCTTAAACTCCTCTGGACAATGCACCACCCCAAGGATATTCTCCATCTCCCGATACCAATTGTCGAGCAGAATCGGCGCGCATGTGCCCACATAGGTAGTGGGGTTGAAGCGAGATATGGTAGTACTCATCTTGGAGAAATCTACCCAGTCTCCTTATCTATACCCATCCTCTTGAGGGTCTCAGTGAGCGAATCTTGGTGCTCAAGCATTTTGGCAATATCCTCAATGCTCATCTCTTGAGCCTTTACATATACGGCTGATCTCTTTGGCGGCATATCTTTGAGCTATAAAAAGGAGATAAACCTAAGCACATAGTCTACGGCTCAAAGCAATGAAGACCCGCACAAAGACATACTCGGTCGAGTACTTGTGGACAAAACCACCCGCGCCGCGCGTTGGTTTCGAGGCGGCGGCACTTCTCCCACAGAACTCCGGCGCGAGGGCCAAAGCACGTCATGGGCCGTTAGCGATTTGAAAAGCATTGAAACCGGTGAAAAGTTTGACAAGCCTGCATTTGTGGAGTCGCCACCAATTTTTATGAAAAATTAGAACCATTCGAATACTTCGCGTCATCTCAAGACACAAAGTAGTGACATGAACACTAAGAAATTCGTTACCCTAAGCATTCTATGTCTAGAATGACTCTCGTGATGCCAATGAACATGGATGCTCACAGATATCTTTAGTAAAGGGTGAGGGTACGTATTAGGAAGCTCATTTATTTGAAAACCTAATCTCGCCCGCCTCGATAACGGCCTCTACTAATTATCAGGGAAGTTATTTATACTCGATAATTCGTCAGTTGTATGCATGCAATGCAACATCCACGGATTAATCCTAGCATGTAAAATTAGACTAAGTCGGCAAACAAATAATTTAGCAATCAATGGTTGAAGTGGTAATTTAGATTAGTTACATGTGAATATGCCAGAGAAATAAATCATACAAGATAATATGAAATATTACAAATTACAAAGAAATAAATTACAAGTGCCAAACGATCTTTGTCATAAACATGCCAAAAGATTTTAGGAAAGAAACAAAAGAGATAAAAGAAAATAAAATAAATAAGGAATTTAAAATAAATAGGAAATAAAATAAATTAGGAAAATAAAAAAAAAAAAATAGAAAATATGAATTATATGGAAAATATAAATTATATGGAAAATATGAATTATGGAAAATATATCGAATTATGGTGATAATAAGAATAATAATTGATTAAAATCCTAATTAGAAAAGCTACGTCAAAACGAGAAGAGTTCGGTGAGCGATCTCGTAACAAAGCAAAGATAAATCGCATCCTCTGGAAGAGGCGCATCAGTTTATGCGACTGTTCTCAAGATGGATTCTGACTGTGAAAGTCAGACCTGCGGTTAGCTATTGTTCATTGATTAATTTACATTGATTATTGATATACGACTCAAGTAGAAGTGATTTAGCATGTTTATGTACAAAAGATGAATTCTAAAGAATCAATATGGAAGAATCGAACCTATAGAACCCGAGTTTGAATTAGATGACAAAAGCCCGCAAATATTGAATTATAAGGGATTTAAGTCGAAAAAAAGTTGAAAAGATTTATAAAAACTAATTTGAAAATAATTAGACGAAATAAGAAGAAAAAAATGAAGAAAGAAAATAAAAGGCGAAAGAAGTAAAAACCCGAGGAAGAAGAAGAAGAATATCAGCATACAGGTAGCCTCTGGAAGAGGCGCAGCAGATGCTGCGACTATTCCAGAAGGCGCACCTGTTGGTGCTTTTCTTCTAGGTCGTCTTTAGCCGCTGTTTTGAAAAATAGATTTGAAAAGATGATTTAAAAAAACGATTTTAAGCATGGTTATGACATAAATTTTAAAAAAAAAAATATACAAAAATAAAACAAGATAAAATTGGGATTTACACCCTCAGACTTACATGTTAGCGTCGCGAGATTTAACTAAAATCGGTTTTCTTAGTGGTAACTCGACTCGATCTATGAAAGTATGAAAGTGCCCTTGAAAAAGGATTTTAAAAGATTGACTTATTGATTTTAATGATTGTCACGTGGTCAAATTGGTTGGTCTATGTAAACGTGACTGGTACCAAGAATGATCTGGGCTTACGTGGTCGCGTAGAGCAAGCACGGAGGCGTCAAAAAGTAAGAGCGCGGTCTTAGAATTCAAAGAGGGAAGAGAAGGGGCGGACACTCGCGTGAAAAATATGTGAGGCGAAGGCCTCTATTTATACTAATCACGAGGTAAGGTTTAGGAGAGGGATATGGAAGGAAAGATCCGGAAACAACCGACTTAGGCCGAAACTCAGAAACTTGGACAAAAAGAAATCCTTGAGAAAAGGCACAGCAAGAGTTGCGCTCCCCAGAAGGGGCGTATCATTTGGTCCGTCCTTTCTCGGGTAGTATTCTTCTGCACAAGGAAAAAACGCGTTTGACAGCCTGTCGTATTTTAGGTATAACTCTCTCTACAGCACTCAGATTAAGGTGATTTTGGTAGTGTTGGAAAGCTAATAGAAATATATAGAACTTTATGTGAAATAGGCCAGGCCCCAAAAAGTCGTTATCACCTCGTAAAATAGACCTAAAGATCAGGTTGTCATTTTAGCTAAATGATATGCACATTTTGCAATGTAAACTTAAGTTTAGCTTAAAAAAGTGACATGGGACTCAAAATGAGATATACTCCTAAGTCCTAACATTTTATGACATCCTATCCTTAGGTAGACAAGCACATTACTTTTTGACTCGGGATTGACGGTTTTTAGAAAATGGAAATAGGTTTTTACCCGGATTCCAAATGTACTCTAATTACTGCCAAAACGACCGTAATGGCACCTAGATGACAACCAAGGAGTGGACACAAGTTTATGATTTACCTTTTATTAACCGATTTAAGAAACGTCATAATATCGCGACATATGCTAAACATGCGGCTTGGACAAGGCGATTGTCAAAGTATAGCCCTCAGGTCAATCGAATATTACAACCTGAAGACTATGGCGACGCACAGCGGCTCAAGGGGTCTGAGCCAAGGACCTGTCGTCGGCAACATTTTAGAGTTTTTCGACTATCGGGGAGGGTCGTTTAAATTCCATTTGACTACGTAAGAAAGCTCGCCAGCCATAAGAAGAAATCATACCTGGGACTTCTTTCCTAAGATGTTTCCGGAGGTGCGTAGGAGCTGGGGATAAGACCTAAAGGATATATAAGGATTGTGCTAGGGTGTGGAGACCTAAAGGAAAACATTGACGGGAAGGAGGCCAAATATAAGCTCAACTTAAGCGGTAACAAAGGTTTGGGTGTAGGAACTATAAGGGAGTGTGATCCTAAAAGATATAAATGTTAGAAGTGTTTGAACTCTATGGAGTTTGGGAACCTAAAGAGCTGGGTGTATGAACCTAAAAGGACAGGCTGGTATGGGAACTTAAAGGCTTATCAACCTAAGAGGAATTGGGATCCTAAGGTTAAGTTTAGGAACTGCTGGGTTACTAATTCTTGTCTTGAACGCATGTGTCCAGGCTTTCTAAGAAAAAAGGTGTGAGAATTTCAAAAGGATTTATGGGTTTATGAACCTAAGGACATTTGGTTTGGGAGCTTTTAGGTTTACAAACCTAAGGGAGGCTATTTTGGGATCTACGAATCTAGGGGTAGAAATCCTAACTTTGGGTTTATGAACCTAAGGAAGAAGGCTCTGGTTTGGGAACTTCTGGAGAACGACACCTTTGCTAAACTCCATGAGGAAACTGTTAGGGGGAAATAAGACAGGATTTTTTTAGAACCGTCGGGGACAAAGCCAGGACTTTCTGAGAACCGCCATGAACAAGGGCAAGACTTTCTGAGAAGCGCCGAATAAAGGGGCAAGACTTTTTGAGAACTGCTGGAGACGAGGGTAGGGCTTTCTGAGAACCGCCGGGAGAAAATAATCAATCTTTATAGAAGGCAAGACTTAATGAGTGCTGCTAGAGAATAAGGCAGGACTTTCCGAGAACCGCAGAATAGAAGGCATGACTTTCTGAGAACTGCTGAAGAAACATGACTTTGTAGAAGGCGAAACTTTCTGAGAACCGCTGGTAGAACTTGACTTTGTAGAAGGCAAGACATTCTGAGAACCGCTGGTAGGAAGGTGGGACTTTCCGAGAAACGTTTGTTTGAGAAATATATGGGATGTATAGCGGCAATGAACTCTTGCTGGGGAAAATTATCGACTAGGAGCATCTTGATCGTCGAGGATAAAACCTTAGGCATTTATAGCGAATACTTATATATTTGACTGATGCTGGGGAAATTGAAGACTTTGAGCGAAGCCCCCAGTTGGAGCGAGCAATCGAGCATTGCTCAATTATCTGCAGGTTAGTGGATACACAAATACGTAGTCTAATAACACGTAAACACATATGCATGTAAGCAATCCGCACATGGACTTCGAATGAGGTAGCACACAAATTTTGCAAAATTTGTTTCTTTATAAAAGTTGTTTAAAACTTGCTTAAAGAACTTTGTCGTTTATAATGCGTTATGCATATTCAATGGGCTTTAGTCATATGACTTCACACGACATCGACTCATACAGACGCAGGACGACAGACTGACGCAACACTGACTTAGATTTGACGCGACACAGGGATGACCTTGACAGACTTTGCTTAAGCATGCGCAACCCCTGGCCAGTGTGGGTGATAACGCGTATCAGTTCCAAAGGTAGAAGAATTTGCAAGAAGGATGGATCAACTGTCTACTTTGAACGTCTTTCGCCACTGTTTTCTGTAAAAGAGACCCCTCTTGAGGCACGGTAACTTGGAGAATCGATCTAAGACCTTTATCATTGTCAAGACGAAGCACTAGCTTAAATCAAATGAGACTCAAGAGTAAAAGGGAGGAATAAAGGAAGGGTGGCACCCCGGAAGAGAAGCCCCCAGGATGAGAACATGGCTCGAAAATTTGGGAGAAAGGAGATTAAGCGACAAGAAGGAGCCCCCAGTAAAGAGGTAAAAATGGATGGTTATGAAATGGGAAGGGATGGTTGTAAAATGGGTATCGATAATTGAGGTTGAAAGTTTATGGTTGGTGTGGTTGCGTCCTTGTTAGAAGACTGCCTACGTATTCACGTGAAGTGAAATCAAACCAGATCGTAGTTCTAAGCTGGCTTTGAGAATTGAGGTCGAAAGTTAATAGTGGGGATGGTTGTGTCCTTGTGGACTCCCTATGTATTCACGTGAAGTGAAATCAAACCAGGTCGTAATTCTGAGCTGGCTTTGAGAATTGAGGTCGAAAGTTAAAAGTGGAGATGTTTGTGTCCTTGAGGACAACCTCCGTATTCACGTGAAGTGAAATCAAACTAGATCGTAGTTCTGAGTGTGTGCCTAAGCTATGTTGTTAAGGCCTTAACGTGCATGGGTCAAGAGGGTCTATTTCTTTAGTGACTCGAAGAATCGATTTGAGATGACTCCCTTTGATCATAGATCAAAGAGGGTATAATTAAGTTTATAAACTTTCCTTGTCATACGAGCACACTCGAAAGTGGACCCTAAGGGTGGATTGGGTATGTCCTATTCTAGGTAGCAAAGTATCTGAAGACTCCGTGTCTGGGTCAAGATGAAATTGGATTGGATATTCGGAATGTAGAGCTCGGAAATAAGAGGCTTTGATGAACAAATATCTGGAGCTTGATTTTGTGGAGTTAAGGCTTGATGGGATTATGGCTTATAATATGGCTTGGAAAATGGAGTCTCCTGGCTTGATATAGCCTGAGCACAAAAAGGTAGGTTAATTGATGTGGGATCAACTTTCCATGTCTTGACTCTAAGGGATGGGTATACTTGACAAGATTGAGAGGATTCTCAAAATTCCTAACTATCTCTCTGAAGTGGTCTCGAGAAGGACTTAGGGTGTGTGATGTGTGAAAGGCTAAGCGAGGGTGCTAGCTGACCATCTTCATTGATGTCTTGATTCTATATATATTTCAACATTATTCCGTTCAGTATTTGATTTCAGGCTTGTTCTTGATTCAGGCTCAGATTCTTGGTCTGCAATATATCTCGGCTTTTGCTCAGATGCTTGATTCAGGTTTTTGAAGATAACTTTGACTTTGGATATTGACATTGACTTGCTTGATTAAGCCTACTTCTTTTGACTCTTTTGTCTTGGATTACGAGCATAACTGCAGCCTTGGATATTGGCATCAGTTTCTCTTGATTGAGCCTTTGTCTTTGATCATGACTCGTATCATCTTGGATTTGCTTGCTACCATGGATTTGGGTCAAACTAGAAGCTTTGGTGTGAAATGGGTTGGTATTTGATAAACAGATTGTTTATTGTGGGAAAATGGGCTTGTCTTCCATCATGGATCGTTAACAAAGGAGATGGTCTGAATTCGTCCTAGAATCTCTTGATAAAGCTCGTCCTAAACTAGGTTATAACGAGGGGTTTCTATTTCCAGACATGGAATAGGTAAGGAAATAACATGGAGTTTCGGGTCCTCTACAACTTGGAACAAAAACGTTGACTAAGTGCACTCACATTGACTTGGCACATTGGTTATTTGTTTTAAAAATGTCTCAAACCAATTCTTGTTGTTACAGGAAATGGTATACAAAGAGAGAGTGTGCTATGTAGATTGAAAAATGTACTTTTATTGAAATGATTAATGGATGTATTTAACATAGACTCGATAAGACATGACTCGTGGGACAGCCCCCAGGTTGCCACTAGGAAATTGAAATGAAAAGAAAGACAAACAGACACTGGAATAGTTATGGGAAAGAAAGCCTAAGACTCTGACGCGGACTCTGACTTGATCTTAGATCCAAACTCCTAATCATCGTCTCATGCTTGAACATTTCCCCTTCCACCAACTGACTTAGATATTCGGCTTTGAGCATCCATCCATTTGAGCACCTCGTCCTCTTTATTTAGGATGACGGGTGGAGAACAGTCAAGAAGGGTTTCCTTACTAGTGGTATATCCATGAGGATTGTCTAAGTTGCCTTATGGGTTAAAAGTTGAGAGGGACAACTTCCCGTCATCAATCATGTCCTGGATCGCATGCTTGAGCCTATAACACATCTCATTTTCGTGTCCTTTGCCCTTGTGATATTGGCAATGGGCATTACTATCCCAGAATTTAGACTTCTTTTCTGAGTCAGGTGTAGGTCCTATTGGTTTCAACATTTGTTGTTTCACGAGCATCTGAAGGTCATCGGTGTATGTAATACCAATGTCGGTACATTTCCTAGGAGGTGTACCCTTTTTTGTTGGAAGCCTTCAAGAGGATGACCCCATCGACGCGTGTGATCTCTATTGATAAATCCTCGACGGTTTTAATGTCACGGCCTTTCAAACGAGATGCATAATTTGGGTGAAGGCAGTCAATGACATGCTGGACTAATGTTCTCTCAATTGACTGATCGAGCGTTTGTGAATCGGCTTTCCTTATTTTCAACAAATGATTGGTGGAACGCTCACCATATTAATTGAACTTCTGATAAGGTCGTCTGGTTTCTGCGTTAGGGCTGGTTAGGACGGAAACAGGAATCCTGCCATTCTCAATTTCATCTTGTATATCATGCCCAAGCTTGTAGCAATCCTCAGCATCATGCCCTCTACCTCTTTGGTATTGACAGTATGAACTACCATCCTAAAACATAGATTTCTTTTCTGGGTGTAGGGTTGGAGAAGACCTAGGAAAGATAATTTGTTCAAGGCTAGGGCATAAGGTACGCCTATATTTGTGAATTGACCTTGGAGAGTTGTTAGGCTTCTTCGATGAAGGCTCCATGAGGTTGCCTTTGTTGATTTTAATTCCTGGATGAGAAGAACTAGGAATATGTTGCTCACTTATTGTTTTCTCCTTAGGACTGTCAGGTTGAGGGCTTGTCTGGACACTTTTCATCTTGAGAGGTTGGGCCTCAAACTTCTTACCCATTCAGCAATCTGGTTCTCCATGTTGGAAAGCCGAGAGTTTAGGTTATCAATGGCTCTCTTTAAGTTGGAAAATTTATTGTTTAAGGCAATGGAAAGCACGGGCATTCCACTCTGGATATCATCTTCCTCAAGCACGTTGATCTCTTCGTAGTCACGAGGATCGAGGAGATGAGAATAGTTTAGGGATGAATCTTTATGTAATACTCCGTATTTATGGTCTTGGGGGTACTCTATCGAGTAGCCCTTACTCTGTCGAGTAAGGGTATGTTGCAGAATAAAATAGTTTCTGACCTGTTGGGCACTCGATCGAGTAGCTGGGGCACTCGATCGAGTAGGTGGGTACTCGATCGAGTACCTTGGGTACTCGATCGAGTACCTTGGGTACTCGATCGAGTGTCCGGTTTTACGGGGGAGTTTTCTCGGGTTTTGTTAATTACGCGATTATGGTATTTAAACCAATTCGTCTTTGTGCTAAATCACTTTTTACAAAACCTAAAACCTGTTTAAGAGAGAAAGCAACTTGTCTTCTTCCTAATCGCGTCCTTGACAATTCCCGGAGTTCAGACGGTCGGTTTGCATCGTAGTTTGTGTCGTTGGATTCCTTGCGTCGAGGGTAAGCTTTTAATACAATTTATATAATGTTTTGTTAAGATTAGTGAAACCCTAATTTAGGAATTGGGGGTTTTTTATGAATAGTAATTGAATAGTAGTATTTATGTGTTGTATGGTAGGAGGAGAGTTCATAGAAGAGGCGTTTTGAGACAGCTGTAGATACCGTCTACGTGTTGTGCTTTCCAGGTAGGATTTCCTACTCAGTATTAGTCCCATAATGGGATATTGGTGATGTGCTGTAGTTAGTTGATTGATATGATGATTGTAATTGTAATTGTGATTGTGATTGTGGTTGTGTTTGTGATGGTTCTCGAGATGCGTTCTCGGCTGAGTGGGGTCACTTGCGGGAGTGATCTCACGCTCTAGTTTCGCCCTTCGTGGAACCCGCCACGAAAGGGGATGTGCACATTAATGGACAGGGTTATCGCTCGTACGATGAGCGGGGCTTAGGTGGGAACGGCTGCGGTCCCCCACTGGCGGTCGGGTCCAGTGGACGGTCAAGTATTGGGATGATGGGAGTTGGTGGTGTTTTGTGTGTGTGTTGATTAATTTGTCTGTTTGTCTTATTGTTGTTATCTATTTTGATTGTGTGATTAGTCGACCCAGGTGTTGTTTTGTAAAACTGCGGTGATCCATTCGGGGATGGTGAGCAGATATTGAACAAGTATAGAGATGATCTTTGGGATATTTGGGATGGCCACGACATGACGATAGAGTCTTCCGTTTGTAGTTTAGTTTTATTTACTTTTCAGTTGAGAATAGACAGTTTGGAATAATGTATTGTACTTTCAGTTTGGTTTCGCGGATTGTACTTATTCATTAAACTACTTATAATAAATGTTGTTTCTGTTTTGTCTATTTGATTATCATACCTCGGGCAACCGAGATGGTGATGTCTTCATACCCGAGTGGTCCTGGTAAGGCACTCGGAGTATGGGGGTATTACAAATGGTATCAGAGCGACGATCCTGAAACCTGTAACCAATGAACGTAATGAACATAGGGAGTCAATTAAAATGAACCCGGGGTAAAAGTTGTAGGAGCTAGTGCAAAGGCTTGGGAGACGTCCTAAAGTCGCGGGGGTCGCCCTACAACTTTGAACCGGTCACATGGGAACGTGTTTGTTGAGTCGTCTGTGTGATTGTTTAACTTGTGCAACAAAGTGATGAAGTGTGTTGATTGTTTGGTGTTGAAGTAGGAGGTTGAGCATGTGAAAGAGAATGATTATATGTTGAACATGTTAATGAGTGATAACAAGTTGAATGATTTACGATGTGGCTTTTAATAGCGTAATGAAATGATTTCGTAGTTAGTAGAAGGATGCGTAACATGTTTATGATGATATAATATGATTTATAAATTTAGCATGTTAGTATGTGACGTAATATGCGGGTATCTCTTACATATTGGGGGTACTTGATCGAGTGAGGTCGACTCGATCGGGTAGATTTTTGGCGATTTTGAGTCAGAATCGAGTTTTGGGGCACTCGATCGAGTAACTAGGGGTACTCGATCGAGTAGAAAATCACTCGATCGAGTAGCCTAGATACTCGATCGAGTGGGTTAGAGATCCGAAGGTCTGTTTGGTTACGGAGTTTGGGTGCTCGATCGAGTACATGGGGGAACTCGATCGAGTAGCCCGTTACTCGATCGAGTGGGTTTGGATACTCGATCGAGTGGGTCCTATGCAGCGCGTTTTCGTGTTTTGAGGTTTAGTACGCGTGTTTATGTTTATCCCTTTCTTATACAGCTTCAAGATGCCGCCCAAGAGAAACGCTTTGTACGCGAGAGCTGAGGTTATGACTACGGATGACATCGTCAAGATGTTAGAGCACCGGGACGCTCTTCGAGACCCCGAAGAGAGTGAATGAGGACAAGGATAAGAGTAAGGAGAAGGAGGTTGACCATGCTAAAGTCAGCCTCTATATCGCGAGGTTTAACCCGAAGGAGTACAAGGGAGTTGAGGAGCCTAACCACCTTGATAGTTGGTTGAGGGAGATGGAGAACATACTGGATTTAGTTCGTTGTCCTGATGAGATGAGAGTGGATCAGCTGCATTCTATCCGAGGGAGGCGGTGGCAAGTGGTGGGATTCCGTAAAAGTGAGTGCCAAGGAGATATATACCAACCAGGGGTTACTTGCTATACCTTGGGAGGAGTTTCGTAGGGCTGTGAGGAAGGAGTTCGTACCAGAACATGTGAGGAGTAAGTTGAGGGAGGAGTTCGACAAGTTTAAGATGACGGGTGAGATGTACGTGGCCGAGTACTACAGCGAGTTCAATGAGAAATCCGGATATCCGAGGACATGGGTTTGAGTGAGGAGAATCGGCTTTGAGATTTGAGAGAGGGCTAACCACGAAGATTATGGATAAGTTACCCGTGGGAGTCCTTGCGATGTGAAGGAAGCATATGAGAGGGCCGGGAGAGCGAGAGGCTAGTGGAGATGGCTCGGGAGAGGTCCGGTGGTGAGAAGAGGAAGTCGGAGAGCGAGGGTGGTGGCCAATCTAATTACAAGAAAGGCAACCACAATCAATCTAAGGGATTTTCTTTCGGTTGGGTTTAGTCTTTGGAACTTCCTTTGGGCGAGGTCGTGGGAGTGTGAGCAACAGTGGGGAGTGACTGCTTTGGTTGTGGTGGTGTAGGCCACAAGAGACATGAGTGCACGAGCGCACCGGGATCTTTTCGAGAGACCGCACAGAGCTTTGCGAGCAATGGACCGGTGGATCATGGCCAAACCGGGAGGTCGGAGTTGTCGAGTGGAGGCAACCGCAACGGCGGTAATTCTTATCGAAGACACCGATGAACAACAACAACAATCAAGGGTCGGGTGCTAAGCCGATCGCATCGCTAGTAATCTTGTCCGGGGAGGTGGGCGAAGACCAATGGCAAGTTGTTCATGATGGACAAGAAGGCAGCTGAGGAGGATGCGCACGTTATCACCGGTACATTCCTTGTTAATGGTATTCCTACGTTTGTTTTGTTTGATTCGGGGGCTTCTCAATCGTTTGTGTCTTCGAGTCATGTAAAACAGTTGGGTTTGAGAGTATATGAGTCCGTTAGGGAGCAAGTTTTCATACCTTGGTGAGTCTCGTATCGTGTGGGAGGTTGTTTAGAGATGTGTCTTTGATAGTTGGGCAAGTCGATTTCCCTGTAGACTTGCTAGAGTTTCCTTTTAATGGTTTTGAGATGATAGTTGGGATGGATTGGTTAGGAAAGTATAAGGCTAAGATAGACTGTCATCAAAAGAGAGTGTCCCTTAGAGGTCCTAAGGGCGTAAGTGTGTCTTATCGTGGGTTTCTAGTCAAACCCAAAGTTAAGTTGATTGCAGCTGTCACTTTGAAGTCGTATCTGAGGAAGGGATGTCCTCGGATTTTGTGCCATGTGAGAGATGACCGGATAGAGAGCCCGGCGATTGAGGAGATACCAGTGGTGGGAGAGTATGCGAGATGTCTTTCCAGAGGAGATTCCGGGGTTGCTACCGAAGAGGGAGATAGATTTCACCGTTGAATTGAAGCCAGGGACGGGGCCAATCTCTAAGGCACCGTACCGTATGGGTCCTAAGGAGATGGAGGAGCTTAGGAAGCAGTTGGATGATTTGATAGAGAAGGGATACATTAGACCAAGTGTATCGCCTTGGGGAGCACCAGTTCTTTTCGTGAAGAAGAAGGATGGAACTTTGAGGTTATGCATAGATTACCGGGAGCTGAACCGTGTGACGATAAAGAACAAGTATCCTTTGCCAAGGATAGATGACCTGTTTGATCAGTTGAGTGGTGCAACGGTCTTTTCTAAGATCGATTTGAGGTCGGGATACCATCAGGTGAAGATTAGAGATGTGGACATACCGAAGACAGCTTTCACATCGAGGTATGGCCATTATGAGTATGTGGTGATGCCATTTGGGTTGTCAATGCGCGGCGGTGTTTATGGATTTGATGAATAGGATCTTGAGACAGTTCTTGGATCGGTTCGTAGTAGTGTTTATCGATGACATCCTAGTCTACTCTAAGACTAAGGAGGAGCATGAGGAGCATCCGAGGATCGTATTGCGGACGTTGAGAGATCATGAGTTGTATGCTGTGTTCAAGTGTGAGTTCGGTTAGAGAAAGTTGCTTTTCCGGGGCATGTAATCTCTAAAGATGGAGTACTGTGGATCCGGCGAAGATTGAGGCGGTGACAAAGTGGGAAGCAGAAGAATGTCGCCGAGGTAAGGAGTTTCTTGGGTTTAGCTGGATACTACAGGCGGTTTGTGAAGGATTTCTCCAAGATAGCTAGACCGATGACAGCGTTGATGAGGAAAGAGAACAGGTTTCGTTGGGATGAGAGTTGTGAGAAGGCGTTCCAAACCTTAAAGGAGCGTTTGACCACAGCTCCTGTCTTGGCATTACCTGAAGGGAGCGAGAATTTTGAGGTCTATACAGATGCCTCAAAGAATGGGTTGGGATGTGTGTTGATGCAGAATGGTAAAGTAATCGCCTATGCTTCTAGGCAGTTGAAGCCTTATGAGGAGAACTACCCTACTCATGACCTGGAGTTGGGTGCAGTGGTGTTTGCTCTCAAGATTTGGAGGCACTGCCTTTATGGAGCAATCTTTAAGGTATTTTCCGATCACAAGAGTCTCAAGTACATCTTCACGCAGAAGGAGTTGAACATGAGACAGAGGAGGTGGATGGAGCCGATTGGCGATTATGACATGGAAATCATCTACCATGAAGGAAAGGCCAACGTTGTTCCGACGCTTTGAGTAGGAAGAGTGTACACTCCTTGTGTACAGCTCTATCTTTGATGAGGTGAGGATGAGGTAGCGAGCTTTGGGATTCATATGATGCGAAAGGAGATGCCATGGGTGATATGACAAAGACACATGGAGTTTTATGATGATATTCGAGGTAAACAGGCTTTGGATCCTAAGATAGTGGAGTGGAGAGCTGGAGTAGAGAAAGGGACAGTGTCCCGGTTTTCCATTCATACAGATGGTAGCTTGAGGTTTGATGGTAGGTGGTGTGTTCCTAATGACGAGGAGTTGAAAAAGACAATCATGAAAGAAGCGCATTGCACACCATATTCGGTTCATCCGGTGGAGACAAGCTTTACAAAGATTTGAAGAAAACGTTTTGGTGGCACAGGATGAAGAAAGAGACGATTGAGTTCGTGTCCCGTTGTTTGACATGCCGAGAGTTAAAGGGGAACAGAGAAGACCACAAGGTAAGGTTCGGTCTTTGGAGGTGCCGGAGTGGAAGTGGGAATCCATTTCCATGGATTTCATTGTGGGTTTACCTAAGAGTCAACAAGGTAACAATATGATTTGGGTGATAGTGGATCGGTTGACCAAGTCAGCTCACTTTGTTCCAATGAAAGATACATGGACTAAGGCACAACTGGCTATGGCCTATCGAAAGAACGTGCTTAAGTTACATGGAGTCCCTAAGGACATAGTGTCTGACAGAGATGCGAGGTTTATATCAAAGTTTTGGAAGGAGTTGCAGGAATCGTTGGGAACAGCTTTGAAGATGAGTACAGCATTTCATCCTGCGATGATGGATGGGCAGACTGAGAGAACAATCAAGACTCTTGAGGATATGTTGCGAGCTTGTGTGATGGATTTTGGTGGTAGCTGGGAGCAGAGGTTGGACTTAATAGAGTTTTCTTACAACAACAGCTATCACACCAGTATTGGTATGGCACCGTTTGAGGCTTTGTACGGGAGGAGATGTAGGAGTCCGATCTGTTGGGACGATAGTGCTGAGGCAGTGGTTTTAGGACCAGAGATGGTACATGAGATGGTGGAGCAGTTAAGATGATCGGGGAACGGATGAGAGCGGCTCGGGATCGACAAAAGAGTTATGCAGATCTACATCGTCGGGACATAGAGTTTCAGGTTGGGGACAAGGTTCTTCTGAAAGTGTCTCCTATGCGTGGAGTCATGAGATTTGGGAAGAAAGGCAAGCTAAGTCAGAAGTTTATAGGGCCTTATGAGATCTTAGAGCGAGTTGGGGAAGTGGCTTATCGTTTGGCTTTACCGGCTGCGTTGGAGAGAGTGCATAATGTGTTTCATGTATCGCAGCTGCGGAAGTATGTGAGTGACCCGTCACATGTGTTGGGGGCAGAGAGCTTAGAGCTGGATGAGTCTTTATCATATCTGGAGGTACCTAAGCAGATCCTAGACCGAAAAGTTAGAAAGACCAGGAGTGGTGAGACAGTTTTGCTTAAGATCCTTTGGTCTAACCATGAGACGGAGGAAGCTACATGGGAGGCGGAGGATATCATGAAAGAGCGTTACCCTTTCCTTTTTGATCAGGTATGTATGGTTACGGGGACGTAACCTTGTTTCTTTTAGGGGGGTAGGAGATGATCGCGAGAGTTTTTAAGAGTTTTTACACCCCTTGTATATGTTGTGGCGATATGTTTGTCGGGATAAGTTGGGTTAGTAGCATGTTTTACGTTGTGTTTGTGTTGACCTTCGAGTCGGGAAGCTTATGGGAGTACCTTTGTTTGGTAGTGGTTTGAACTTCGGGGACGAAGTTCCTTTTAAGGAGGGAAGACTGTAATACTCCGTATTTATGGTCTTGGGGGTACTCTATCGAGTAGCCCTTACTCTGTCGAGTAAGGGTATGTTGCAGAATAAAATAGTTTCTGACCTGTTGGGCACTCGATCGAGTAGCTTGGGCACTCGATCGAGTAGGTGGGTACTCGATCGAGTACCTTGGGTACTCGATCGAGTGTCCGGTTTTACGGGGGAGTTTTCTCGGGTTTTGTTAATTACGCGATTAAGGTATTTAAACCAATTCGTCTTTGTTCTAAATCACTTTTTACAAAACCTAAAACCTGTTTAAGAGAGAAAGCAACTTGTCTTCTTCCTAATCGCGTCCTTGACAATTCCCGGAGTTCAGACGGTCGGTTTGCATCGTAGTTTGTGTCGTTGGATTCCTTGCGTCGAGGGTAAGCTTTTAATACAATTTATATAATGTTTTGTTAAGATTAGTGAAACCCTAATTTAGGAATTGGGGGTTTTTTATGAATAGTAATTGAATAGTAGTATTTATGTGTTGTATGGTAGGAGGAGAGTTCATAGAAGAGGCGTTTTGAGAGACATTTTGTAGATACCGTCTACGTGTTGTGCTTTCGGTATGATTTCCTACTCGGTATTAGTCCCATAATGGGATATTGGTGATGTCTTTGTAGTTAGTTGATTGATATGATGATTGTAATTGTAATTGTGATTGTGATTGTGATTGTGGTTGTGTTTGTGATGGTTCTCGAGATGCGTTCTCGGCTGAGTGGGGTCACTTGCGGGAGTGATCTCACGCCCTAGTTTCGCCCTTCGTGGAACCCGCCACGAAAGGGGATGTGCACATTAATGGACAGGGTTATCGCTCGTACGATGAGCGGGGCTTAGGTGGGAACGGCTGCGGTCCCCCTTTGGCGAGGGGTCCGGTGGGATCGGTATTGGGATGATGGGAGTTGGTGGTGTTTGTGTGTGTGTGACAGTTCACTTTATCTGTTTGTCTTATTGTTGTTATCTATTTTGATTGTGTGATTAGTATGCGACCCGGTGTTGTTTTGTAAAACCTGCGGTGATCCATTCGGGGATGGTGAGCAGATATTGAACAGGTATAGAGATGATACTGGGATAGCTGGGATGGCCACGACATGACGATAGAGTCTTCCGCTGTAGTTTAGTTTTATTTACTTTTCAGTTGAGAATAGACAGTTTGGAATAATGTATTGTACTTTCAGTTTGGTTTCGCGGATTGTACTTATTCATTAAACTACTTATAATAAATGTTGTTTCTGTTTTGTCTATTTGATTATCATACCTCGGGCAACCGAGATGGTGATGTCTTCATACCTGAGTGGTCCTGGTAAGGCACTCGGAGTATGGGGGTGTTACACTTTATCATGTTTAGTGCTGCTAGACCCAAGAGGGTCCATCCTCTCTAATTGCTCGATAAAAGGCGGCACTGGAAGCTTGCCCTCTTCGATCATATCTTGGATGGTGTGTTTCAAGAGAAAATACTCTTCAATATCATGACCTCTACTCCGATTATATAGACAATATTTATTGCCCTTCCAGAGGTTCACTTGCTTTTCTAAAGGTGGATTCAGAGTTGGACCTATCGGATGTAGCTTGCCTTGGGCAGATAATCTTCAAAGCATCGGCATAAGACATGCCTAAATAAGAAAACATCCTTTGATGCCTCCCATGTTTCCTTTCGGCTTTCTAAGATGACAGTTATTGCAAGATGTCGGCTTTGGACGACCTTGACTAGTGGTTTCTCGAGGTGGCGTGTTTTTTTTCACCATCCCATTTTCAAGGGTGAGGACGGGAATGATCAAATTTTTCACTGTACCTTGAACTCGTAGGACCATGGCATAAACGACTTGGAGAGACACGATGATTGTGGCTTAAGCTGCTTTGTGACTTTGCTGACTGGTGGAATTTGCGGGATTCCTACTCGACAGAAATGACACGCGTTACAACTCGATTCGACATGGGATCACGCATACTAAGGCAATAAGCAAAAAACTGGTGCATTAAGGGACAAGTAATCACGAGGACAAGACGACAAATCTAGACTTTGACTTATGAATTCGTGAAATGTCGTGAGTGACCTCTCGTGTTTAAGTTCATGGTGCTTGACTTTTGATTTTAGACTCGAGTGTTGACTTTGACGGAGTAACAATTAGACAAACAACCTTATTGACGGATTTAAAATGGTGTGACTCTAAACGTGTGTTTAAGATAGACTTGACTCGAGGTTCGGGTACGTGTGTACCCAAACGTGTCACTAGAAGAATTCGGTGTGTTGGACTCGAGTGTGCGAGTCGAGGTATTAGAAATGTCTAGATCCTAAAGCGACTAGGGATAGGGGCTCCAAAATGACGGCTTGATGCCTTAGGACTTGACTTGAATTTAAAATGACCCAAAGTGTAAGGGAAGACGGGTTTATAACTCGACAGAGTTCCGACTAGGACATAGTCGGTTTGAATTTTGACACTAACTTGGCCCAATTGAATTTCCACAGTTACATTTACATGGTTTGAAAATATTTTGATTTAAAACGTTTTTTGGTTTTTTTTTTTCTGAGAATTTGCAAAGGATTTTATTTATGGAGAATTTAAAATTGGATGGAATTTCACAAAAGGTTTTTTTTTGTGTGTTGTGTAATGGAGTTTACATCTACAGAAAATTGGACATTATTTAATTTACGAAATGAATTTTTGGAAAGGTTTTTTTTTTGTAAAATTGAAATTTGAAAACCGGAAAATTCGGCATTATTTGGTTTACAAAAGCGACATTTGAAAGGTTTGAAAATGAATTTTATTTACAAAAATTTTGACATTATTTTGTTTATAAATGAGGAATTTAAACACGTGATTAATTTGGTAAACACATACAAACAGGCATTATAACGGTATGCTGAGTACAAGTAATGGATTTTGGTTTAGAAGGGTGGGTTGCCATACCAAGCTATCATACCCTGGTCTGTGGAGAAGTCCGTGCAAAATATGAGTCAGGTCGGTTCCTAGTCCATTCACTCGAGTACTGAAAGCTTTTTGATACAAACATGAGTAAGCATCGTGGTATGGTTAACGCCAATCGTTATCCATCTTTGGGTGCAAATAGGAACTTGCACCGTCCAGACGGGACGATTGGTCGAATTGGTTGGGTTGAACCTAGGAAGGCTGGCTAAAACGACCTAAGAAGGTCGAGTAATGAAAACTGACAACTGTCCCATATAAACTATTCTCTAACCTTGTTCAAGTTCCACCCTAGGTAACACTAGACTTAGTCTAAGTGTATCATCCCTAACGGAGTTGCCAAACTGTGGACACAGCCACCCGCGCGTTGGTTTCGAGGCGGCGATACTTCTCCCATGGAACTCCGGCGCAAGGGCCAAAGCACATCATGGGCCGTTACCAATTTGAAAGGCATTGAAACCGGTGAAAAGTTTGACAAGCCTGCATTTGTGGAGTCGCCACCAATTTTTATGAAAAATTGGAACCATTCGAATACTTCGCGTCATGTCAAGACATAAAGTAGTGACATGAACACTAAGAAATTCGTTACCCTTAGCATTCTATGTCTAGAATGACTCTCGTGATGCTAATGAACACGAATGCTCATAGAGATGTTGAGTAAGGGGTGAGGGTACGTATTAGGAAGCTCGTTTATTGATGTGACTCATATTTGCGCACATTTAGCCCCCTACTTGAACTTATTTTGCATATTATTATAGCGTCTCATAGCTATTTTACCCGTCAAATGCTTCCTATTTTGCTTTCCTACCGCTTTGTGTTTGATTTGTAGGAAAGGAGACAATTAGGCAGAAAATTCCCGTCTCTTGAGCTTATTTGGAAGGACATTGACGATCTTGGTTGAACGGGTATTGAAGGAAGGATAAGAACTAAAGAGCAACATTGCAAGAAGTTTGCGAAGGGAAGGATTCTGAAGAGGGATCCGAGTGTCCAAAGAGCTAAGCCGCTCGTCCAAGGAGCCTGCAATCCGAGCGTCCCGACTCATCAGCCGCCCGTCCCTCCATGCAACAATCCGAGCGTCCTACCTCTTGGACGAGCGGACCACGGCGTCTTTAGCAAAGATGCCCATCTCTCCGAAATACTTGTGATTCCCTGCTTAGAACTTAGAATTGTTAATTACTAGTTTAGCCTTAGTTAACCTAATGAAGCACTACTATAAATACCCCATTTTGATGATAATCAAAGGGGGCTTCCACATTAAAAAAATCCTCTTAGAATATATTAGGAGTAGATTAGATTAGATTACTCTTTAATCTTTCCACAATTTTCACATTAATCTCTCCTTAATTATTGTTCAAGTTTGTTACTTTTGGGTGATTGAAGATTATTGGGTTATTATTGGAGGATTGACAACCCTTCATCAATCAATCAAGTTCTCTTCTTTTATTCTTTGCTTTATTATTTGGATCATCTCAAGTTTGGTATAATTCCTTTACTCTTTACCCTTTATTGTTTATTTCCTTAAGCACTTATCATGTTTATACTTGTTGTTGTTAGAAATCTATATCTCATTACTTAACATATTCATATATGTTTTAATTAATTTAGTCATAAAATTAATTACAAATCTTATGCATGCAAACTAAATAAGAAGAGATAAGAAAATCGATTTCTCACCATCTAATATTTCGGTCATCATATGGGCACCAACAAGATCTCCTTCTTGTTAGTTCTTGAGCTTTCCAATAATGGATGAACATTCATGACTTCAAAATAGAAGCCCTCCAATTAGTAGCACCCAAGACTATCCCTTAATCCACAAACTAACATGTACTAGATATTTGTAATGTGGTTTACCTTAAATTCGGTTACTAATACTCATATACTGCTAGTATTATTAGTGTTTGATTTTTATAAATTAGATTCATAAAAATGAATTTTTATGAAGAACAAGAGAGAGAAGGTAGTTTTTTATGAAAACATAAGAGAATGATTAATTAAGAGGAAAAACTCTCAATGGGTGTGTATGAAAACCAGTTGGGTGGGGGGGATATTAGGCTCCTTTTATTTTTCCTTTTTGTCTTCACAAGACAAAAATGTGTAAGTCTTTTGCATAGTCAAGTCACTATCAATTGTCATAGACGAATGAACAAGACAAATGAATAAGACAAAACTACTAAAAAGGGCCACCCAATTTCGGTTATCATGTAATATGGAGTCCATTTTATTTTTGTCAATTGTACAATTGTATGTCATGTGACATGTCTTATGTCTTATGTCATGTTTTAATTTAAAATGCATATTTAACAAATTAAATATCATTTACTAATTATATAAATCATATTTAACAAATTGACTAGTAATTCAAAATTACTTTCACATAAAATGCTCATTTAATTACTAGTTAGTATAATTCACAACATCTTGTAATTATAACCAACTTATCATTCTCATCTCGAGTGTTTCGCAAACACCGATTAATTTTAGTAATATAACTTCTTAAATTACTAAATAAAATCTCATTTAATCACATTATAATAAGATGTCATTTTCTCTCTTATGATAATAATTTGTTCAATTTTAAGGAATTAATTAATCTGTATCGTCATACAATTAATTAACCTTTTTCAATTAAGGGAATCGTCCTTTAGGTGTGACCTCAAGGGATCAACTGATCACCACCGTGGCACGACAGTAATGTCAAACTTTAGCCAGCCAATCATTACCGATATGTGTGGACCAGTTGACTATATATGTAATGTATCATCCCTTTTGTATTCTTGTAATGAGATTTAAATGTGTGATCAATATGATCGACAATTGTGATCGCATTATTGTCGGAGGACATATATTCCAACAATCTCCCACTTGTCCTCGACAAGTGTGCGTCACCAATTCTCTTGTCCTATTAATATCTCCCACTCAATGCAAGGTGTCTTTCGGGTCGTACTTGCAAGTGATCATATCGAGAGTGGTTTCCTCGATCTGGAGAATAACTGATTGACCGGAATTTATCTACCATAGATACCTTCCGAGCGTGGCCACGCATTTCCAGTTCATTGCTCCTCGAGTGGCCCTGAGATATTGTTATAACCCTGACAAAGGGGTGGACAATTCCTATCGCACTTATTCCCTTCGACTAGCCACAGCCATTATAACCCAAAATATGCCCATTTGACCCCATTTACGAAGGTCGTAGTAACATAAATCAAAGTTCATCTGAAACTGTGCCATCTTAGGCGAACAGTCTTTAGTCAAAAGAATCGACTCATTAGAATACTATAGTAGCTCTCGCCACGACCAGACTATATAAATTTGCCAGAACTCTATAAGCGGTCACTGCCCGACAAAGTGTTCCTAACAGTCTGCCTATGTGATCGACTAGTCATCTCACATGACTCTATGGCACTTGAACTTGCCACCAATCGCATCACACTCTAGTCACTTCGAAACGTCACCTCATACAAGTGACTATGGGCGAATACCATGTTAATCCAGGTTCACTTTAACGGGGTTCAATATTGTCTCTACAACCCGTTTGGATGTAACAAAGTATAAAAGGAGTTTTTCAGTCTTTAAAAACTCGAACGACAAATGTGATTATCACATATGAATAGTCAATACCTGATTACTATTTCATAATCTATAATCTAATTTGATCTTTTATGTAGTTATTAATCTTAATCCAATTAAAATGACATGACTCATCATGTTAAGCCTAAGAAAAGGCTTTGGTTAGTAGGTTTTATCAACTTCTTGTACCTAACTCAACCTTACTACATACTTGTTTTCCTTTGTAATGTATACATTTTCATTACAAAACTTTCTGAGTACGTGTCGAGATCCAATCAAGACATAGGCCCTCTAACCTTAGAATAGCTCCCACTGTTTTCACAGTGTGCGGGACTCATCCTTCTTGCACATCTCATGATTGCAATTGTACTCAATTTCCGTTGTAAATATTTCTCATTGTTCTTTATTGCCTAGAACGATTCTAGAAAATCTATTTCTTAAATAACATAGCCACAATGGTATCTTAACCATCCTAATGTGTTTTGATTATGGTTTTGTCGGAAACCATGCGCAATCTCAATTGTCAATTGTCACTTGTGTAACACCTTTACACAAAATTGCATCAAAACACTTTGCATTACATCCTTAATGCTTCTGCAAACACTTAAGGGTAATCTTTATGGCTTACTTGGTAATTATTACTTAAATTCGATTTGAAACAATTCATCATACTCAAAGTATATGAAGTGTTATACATCATTTCCTATTTAATTGATTCGGCAGCGGAAGCAAATGGAATCAATCAAATATTGTAACACCCGCGAATTTTCCACTTTGACATTTATAATTTAATTAACCGTTCTATTGTCTTATTTATATTTTTAATTATTTAATTTAATTAATTACATTATTAAACATGATTTTTATAAATATTATATTTTTAAAGCTTAAGTTATACAAAATAAATATTTTGGTCGGATAATAATGATAATAATAATAATATTTCCCGTCTTGAGTTGTAGTGGGCTTGAGACGTAATTTCTAGTGCATATCGACTCAATCTTGCATGTTGGGCCTAGTATGACTAATGGGCTCACATACTACTCTTTCCTCCTCATAAATATCATGAAGGAAACCCTAGAACACACCTCCCTCCTCAATTTTTCAGCATTCATCTTCAACAACCACCACCATTTTTATACATTTCTCTTACAAATCTTCAAAACTCCATAACTTGCTCAATTCTTGTCCAAATCAAGTGATTTTCGCGCCTATCTCTCCCTCTAATCGCCCTCCATCTTTCTAGGTAAGAAAGAGTCCGACCTTCCTCCTTATAAAGAGCTGTCGAACCATTTTTCACTTGGTAACCTTTTTCTAGTTTCGATTCTTAGTCTTATTTTGTGTTTTCTTATGTTTAGGAGAAAGTTTAGTTGACCCGGAAGTGGATTCTTGAAAGGTAGACGATTCTATTGTGGATTAAAGAGCTAAAAGGTAACGGTGATGGGTTACTCGACATTATGTCAATTTAATGTGTTTATATGTTGTGGTTTATTCTTGTGTTTGTTAAAGTATGAATCTTTACATGTTTCACATGTTCATTGTTAGATAAATTGGTTTGTGAAACCGTCTTATGGTTGTTTGAGGAATTTCTAGTCTTTTGTCACATGTTTGTTCAATTGGATTAAATGGGTTGTTTACATATGTTAATCAGAGAAAAATCCGTCTTAATCATGCTTAGTTGACATGTTTAATTGTGTCATGAGATTATTTATTGGATTAATATTGTAAATGATGAAGTTGGTAGTATGGTTGTTTTGAAATATGTCTTAAATGGTGAATTAGTATGTGGGTATGTTGAGATCTAAGCTTTTGAGTGAAAAAGATGGAACCTTTATGTTGAGTTTACCTTATTAAGTCTTATTCATGAACATGGAGTAATTTATGAATGTTGTATGTTGTGGATTCTTGTTTTTAATTGTATAATTGTTACTTGGAGGTTGATTATGTGTCCAACAATGATGTTGAAGCAACTTTGGGTAAAATTGGTGGTGTGTTGGTTGAATTCCTTCATTATAATGGTGTTATTTAAATTCTGGTGCAAATGAGCCGAAGCTCATCCTTGATGAATTTCTGAAAGTGACATTTTAAATGCTGTAAAGTTTGAGCTTCAGCTCATTGTGGACAACATTCATTTTAAGGTTGTTTTCTTATCAAGTGAACATCTACTTGGTTAAGTTAAGTGTTTTTATACGTTATGTTGCACGATTTACTTCATAGGCTTCTTACTCTTTGTTCCAATGCTCATAAATGGTGCGGGTTTGGTCCCCAACCGGCTGGGAGTTCTCTTATGGTTTCTCTTCACTTATAACTTCTATTAATCATTTATTTAATTACGCATCCTTCTTATGATTGGTAAATGGTCAATTTAGGATTTGTTTATGTTATGATAATGCGAATTATTGTTGTTACTCGTATTTGTGACCGGAGTGTGACGATTTACATTGTGTGACTACTCGACATTCCTTATTTGTTTGCCCTCGGACATTGGGTCACGATTAGGTGCCATTGTTTCCGAGTTGGGCTATCTTCCTTCCGCCTCTTCGGACTTTGGGGTACGGCTAGGTACCATTGTTCCGATTTGGGGTTACTCGACCTTGGGGCACGGCTAGGTGTCATGGATCGAGTCTTGGATACGATTTGGGATTGTATGTCAAATCGGGTGTCGTCCATCCCGAGAGTCTGGCCAGATTTAGACTAGGACCGTATTATGATCGTCGTCCTACCAGGAGGTTGGAGTCTAGGGGTTTGTCTTGTTTTGAGTCAAAGCCTTTGTAAATGTCTTGCTTGTTACGGTCATTGGCGTGTTCTTATATACGAGAGTGCACGTCTTCTATGATTGTTTGTGAGAGTCTTGGTCCTATCGGATACTAGTGGTGAGATGCAAGCCCCTAGTTGCGATATGATCGCCGGGATCGATGTTCCCATCCGTTCTTATGGTGAGATGCAAGCCATAAGTATGAATGTGACATTAGTAGCCACGTCCCGTGCTATGGTTGTTAAGAGGTTTTCAAGTAATGGCTATTGGTTTCCATCCATGTATTTTCTATTCAATTGATCCGTTGTTTACCTTCTTCATATGATTCGATGCCTAATCTCATATCCATGTTTTGGTTACCTTGAATGCATGTTTAATATAATGTACCATGCCTATCTCATTAAGAATGCAATGTGCCTATCCCATTATGATTATCGTTTATATTCCCTTGTTCATATTATTCAAGTATGATGCATGATCAATATGTTTAATTAAGTTCTTGCTTATGTGCATTTTGACATATTGTATTGGGAGAACCCGAGTTACTCCCCACCGACCGTGGCGTTCATGTTTACATGAATGACAGGTTTGTGATGCAGATTATGGGGAAGACGTGTGAGCTAGCGAGAACGTTGAACCTTGGACTTTAGTTATAGTTTGCTTAGACTCACCTATCGTTAGACTTGTGTTTATTCGTGGGATATCTTTTCCCCAACGCACTTCGTTTTTAATTGTAAAACTTATTCATTTTACTTTTCATTTTCGTTTGATCACTTATGGTGAATTTCACACTTTAAACTTTAAAGGTTTTAAAAATCCCTTATTTTCCGCTTAGATTTAATAGTTCTTTTGATGCCTCATCGAGGGGTGTCACAAATATGCTCAACTTGGTTGAACTAGTCATGAATCTTATCAACATAAGACTTCTTATTTGACGTTGATATCATGTGAATTTATCTACATAAATCTGGATATTAAAGATGTATTATATTACTCCAAGTCTTAAATCATTCCCAATGATCAATATGTCATCCACATATAAGACTACTAAAATTTCCGTAACTCCCACTAAACTTCATGTATAAACACAACTTCTCGACTTATCGGGAAAAATTTTATACCATGATCAAATCATTTATTCCAACTCATTGATGTCCTACTTAAGACCCTCTCTTAAGTTTCACATTATCTTAGGATTGCAAGAATCTATAAAACTCAAGGCATGTATTGAATACTTTCCTTCTAATATTAGAAGTGGATTTTAGATTCACTTGCTATATGTATATCATCATAATGAAACACAATCCCTAAGAAGATCCAAATAGACTTAAGCATTTCAACTAGTGCAAAAACCTTTTGCAACCAATCAAGCTTTGAAATCTCTCTTTATTAGTGCAAAACTCTTTGACACTAATCAAGCCTTTTATTTCGGATTTTCATGGCTCTAAGCCTTGTATTGAGTTGTGACTTAAACATTCTCATGTAAGTCATATGTCCATTACTTTCTAGAAGTAATCAACTTGAATCAAACGATTTCTTTGTAAGTTACAATCTATTTACTTTCTAAAAGTAACACTAATTCATCATCTTCAACAAGTGATGACTTTAACCTCCTAGGTTTTGAAGAAACTTTCTTGGTTACACAAAACGTCTCATGTAGCCAAGAAAGACCAGTTTCTTACGACATAACATTCTTTGTGGCTCTTGAATAATTTCTCCCACTCTGTCTTCTAGAAATAAACTTGTATTTTAGAAAGACAGCTTCACGAGCCACAAACCTGTTGTACTCGTGATTATAAAAAAGGAAAAATGAGTATTTGTTTCTTTTGAAAACTTACAAACATGGTACCCTACCATTTCATATCTCATATGACTTGTTTTAGATTTAGTGGAAAAATAATTTAGACAAAATGATAAAATCCCCAAAAGGATCAAGTAACACAAAGTAACTTGATTGAAGTCCAAACCATATCGAATAGCGTCTGAATTCTTATCCAAACACACATTATTCCATAATGCGTGCTAAGAGAGATTAACTTGTGATACTATATCACATTTTCTTTGGCTTATATCGAAGTCTTCACTTTGATAATCCCATCACGACTAAATCGTGATTCTTTGAACTCTTTGAACTTCTTCAAATATTTCTCTATATACCTTATTAAGTGAACACATTAGTGTCAACTTAAATCATTGGTAAAAGAAAATGATCAACCTATTTTGGATCAATGATTTACAACCTCGATCTCCTTTTCAACCAAAAAGGCACGAGACATCTTGCTTTGAATACAAGATACGCATATACCATAAGATTAATGATCTAATGGTTTCAAGAGTACTCAATAACTCTTTGCGTTCATCATTCGAGAATCTAAGGTTTCTTGGGTTACCAATTTGAGTCTTGCATTATTTACATGATATATCATTCTAGTTTGGTTTAGAATATAATCACCTTGATAATGGGCTAGCCATACATCAAATCATGGTGTATAGTGGTCCCAAAAGTGAAACCTCTTTTGTATCTTAACAAGTATATATTCTTATTTAGAGTTTATGTACTTAATAGTCATAATTAAGTACAACTATAAACCCAAAACTAGATTGATTACACAATGACTCTATCTCTCGATATTATTTGATGCTAGTCGTCATATTCTAATCATCTTATGTATCGCATACAATGATGAAAACCACCATCGGTTTCTAATATTGACGAAATAGTACTAGCAAAATTTATGTCAATCAAATAAATAAAGAACTAAGTCTTATTAGATGTCCCACAATTAACTTGCTTATTCTTTAACAACTTGGGGTAGTTTCCTTTCTAGTGTCCAACATTTAAGACAATGGAAACTTTATCGGTCGGGATTGATAGGTTTAGTTTCGTTATTCTCAATAACTTTACTTTTAACATTACCTTGTATCAATTCAATTCTAATTTTACTTCCTAAAAACCTTATCCTTTTCTTAACGGTTTAAGAGAATGCTCCCACTTATTTCAATGAGTCTTTGCTTTGAGAAGCAAAATTATATTCATGAAGACTACTCCTCATTCGTTTGTTTTGTTTTAAAACTTTCATTGAAGTGGTTGCGGTATTTTGTTCTATTACGATTTCTGACAAATCTAATTACCAAAACAATTTATCGCTTCAAGGTACTTAATTCAATTAAGTATATGAAAAACAATCCATTGTAAGTAGATGTGTTTAGTCAAGAATCAAAAACCTGTTTGATAATGAATAACTTTAATCTATACTCTTTACAAGAGATCCTTAGCAATGGTTCATTTGAGGTTTTAGAAGCAAATTCATATTTGTCTTTAGTTACGATGTTTTAATGGAGATTTGAATCAAAATCGAAATAATATCGTATATGAATTGTGGTAAAGAAATAGAACAATATGATTACGGAATAGTGGAAAACTTAACATTTATCGTTTTATTAATACTTGTAAATAACAAGTAAAGCAGTTACATAGTGACCTCTACCCAACTATGATAAATGATTCCAAGATCCAAATTCATATTAACTTAGGGCACGGTGTGCCGAAATACCCTTTATTAACATAACTCGGTGGATTAACTCTTTAATCGATTCTACTTTTAGAACTCTTGGTCGATAAAATTACATTAATATTTATCTTTAGCCCGAAACACATCCGGAAATCGTCGTGAATACTTTCGTTGAGTTCAACCCAAATTTTGAATAAATGTGTCCATGATCCAAACTCATATCAACTTAGGGCACGGTGTGCCGAAATACCCCTTATTAATATAAATTCGGTGGATAGACATTTATCACCCACTTCCCCTACGTAACAAGGTTTGTACCCCGGTAGGGCCGAGTGCACTCCCTCGCGAAATAGGTTTTCATGGTTTCTACTTTTTGGTAAGGCTAAGTCTCAATTGTTTATTTTTAGCGAGAGGTCATGTCAATTTATTATCTATCACGTTTTAAGTGAACTAAAGCGGTGAACTACGATAATTGTAATTGACACGGTCGAATAACTCGATTAAAATGACAATGCATGTTTTAGTTATGGCGATTTAGCGATGCATGCAACATATAAATAAAATGCAAAGCATAAATTAAATCCTAGTATGGCCTTCCTAAAATAGAAAATCTAATTAACTATTACATATTCGGAAACCAACTCCATTGGTCCCTTGAACTTCGGTTTTTTTGGCACGCATCTCGAGGTAACACCGTCTTTATGGATCGCCTTCTTGAGTGACACCGTCTTCAAGGAACTCCGGAATAAATAAATTACATAACAAATTACATAATTTCTTATTATACATTTGTAATTAAAATAAAATAAATCTATTAAATTACAAAACGGTGATACGAGATCACAATAAATTACAACCGAATCGATATTCCCATACATTTCGGGTAATACCAATTAAAAACTAAGGCCATACTAAGTAAAAATTACATAATTCAAAATTACATAAAATAAAATTATGACAATCATAAATAAAATGCAGCATTATAATATGTATGAACATGCCCAATTTTATGCTAAATCGCCTTTAAGGAGCCAATATCGTATATTAATCGATTTTTACGGATTTGCGTGATTCAACCTTTTAAAATCACAATAAATTACATAAAATCATATTTATGCACAAGTTAATTACCCTAACCAACTTAGGACTCAAAATTAGTCTCCACTAACATATTGACAATAATTAACTTTTATTTCTTAAAATTTGTTCATTTATGGACTCAAAATTACAATAAAATGCTATAAACTTCAAATAAATCACAAAAATTTCAAATAAATTCAAAATTTGAAATTTTAAACTCATGAACATTCTGGAAAAATACCATGACACTCATAATGTTCAAAAACTTAGGTTAAAAATTTCGAAAATTATCAAGGAAAAACTATGTTGCGATATACCGGATTTATTAAATATTATCATAAAAATATGAGAAAAATTATATTCATCAACTTTTCAATTTTAGATCTGAAAAAGATAATAAAATGCAACATGTGACATTTTTCCATAGTCATGAAGTATGTTTTAGCAATTATTCACTAATTAAGTCACTATTTATGCTATTTTTCATCAAAAATTCATAAATCATGCATAAAGACTTCATTATAGCCTATTATTTTACACACATCTTGTAAAATTGCATGTGACAACATACTAAATTTCTATGACCAGATTCAAAATTAATCTCATATTAACCTATTTTTCATCTAAATTCGATTTTTATCATGAAAAATCCATATTTCGAGCATAATAACTCCAAAAATTATGAAAATTTACAGGTCATCTAAAAATAAATCATGTGATAACATATCCAAAAACCACTAGAAAATTCGAAGTTTAGCTAATTTTAGTCCGAAAATGACATTTTTATCATAAAATCACATTTTTAATGCCATTATTATATAAAATGAACAATAAAAATCCATAAATTAACCAAAATATCCTAAAACATTTTAGGACCAGAAACTTTAACATGCATAATAAATTTCGTGATATATCATAATAAACACAAATTTATAAGTTTTATATGTTAATCGTATAACTCGGAAAAACAATAACCGATTTGCATGCAAACAACCAAAGGCTCTTGATACCGCTTGTTAGAAATCTATATCTCATTACTTAACATATTCATATATGTTTTAATTAATTTAGTCATAAAATTAATTACAAATCTTATGCATGCAAACTAAATAAGAAGAGATAAGAAAATCGATTTCTCACCATCTAATATTTCGGTCAACATATGGGCACCAACAAGATCTCCTTCTTGTTAGTTCTTGAGCTTTCCAATAATGGATGAACATTCATGACTTCAAAATAGAAGCCCTCCAATTAGTAGCACCCAAGACTATCCCTTAATCCACAAACTAACATGTACTAGATATTTGTAATGTGGTTTACCTTAAATTCGGTTACTAATACTCATATACTGCTAGTATTATTAGTGTTTGATTTTTATAAATTAGATTCATAAAAATGAATTTTTATGAAGAACAAGAGAGAGAAGGTAGTTTTTTTATGAAAACATAAGAGAATGATTAATTAAGAGGAAAAACTCTCAATGGGTGTGTATGAAAACCAGTTAGGTGGGGGGAATATTAGGCTCCTTTTATTTTTCCTTTTTGTCTTCACAAGACAAAAATGTGTAAGTCTTTTGCATAGTCAAGTCACTATCAATTGTCATAGACGAATGAACAAGACAAATGAATAAGACAAAACTACTAAAAAGGGCCACCCAATTTCGGTTATCATGTAATATGGAGTCCATTTTATTTTTGTCAATTGTACAATTGTATGTCATGTGACATGTCTTATGTCTTATGTCATGTTTTAATTTAAAATGCATATTTAACAAATTAAATATCATTTACTAATTATATAAATCATATTTAACAAATTGACTAGTAATTCAAAATTACTTTCACATAAAATGGTCATTTAATTACTAGTTAGTATAATTCACAACATCTTGTAATTATAACCAACTTATCATTCTTATCTCGCGTGTTTCGCAAACACCGATTAATTTTAGTAATATAACTTCTTAAATTACTAAATAAAATCTCATTTAATCACATTATAATAAGATGTCATTTTCTCTCTTATGATAATAATTTGTTCAATTTTAAGGAATTAATTAATCTGTATCGTCATACAATTAATTAACCTTTTTCAATTAAGGGAATCGTCCTTTAGGTGTGACCTCAAGGGATCAACTGATCACCACCGTCGCACGACAGTAATGTCAAACTCTAGCCAGCCAATCATTACCGATATGTGTGGACCAGTTGACTATATATGTAATGTATCATCCCTTTTGTATTCTTGTAATGAGATTTAAATATGTGATCAATATGATCGACAATTGTGATCGCATTATTGTCGGAGGACATATATTCCAACAGTTGTAATGATTGACACCATTAATGACATGTTTTCCATGATAATGAGTGAGTAGTTTCCTTTAGTTAAAGTTAATGGGTAATCAAGGGAAACCAACATGGGAAATAATCATGCTTAATCTAATATGTTTCCATAATTAAATTGCTTGTTTGTTGTGATGTCAACCTATGCACATGTTATGTTTGATGAAATGCCAAGCCTATGAATCCTTGCATTTTTAACCATCTCTTATCTACTCAACTTGACTTGTAAGATATAAACCAACTCGGGTCTTGTTAGACTATGCATAGAAGTTATTAGGAGGAAAGTAAGTCGACTTGTAGGTGTTGTACAATCTAATCGATTCGGCTCCGGGACCCAACTCTTCCTAAGAACCGTAAGACATAAACCAACTCGGTTCCTTTACAACATTAATTGCTTGCAACTTTGAAAACATGTTTGTATGGTCCACTCCCATGAATCCCTTGTGAACCCATGACATCCTAGCACTCTTTAATACTTGTTTATGCTTCTATTTACTTTATTGCTTGCATTAGTTTAGACACAACTACAAACCCAAGCAAATTGTGACACTAGCATAAATTGAGATAGATAGACTTAGAATCCAAAGCACACCGTACCACGGATCGACCTCGACTTATCGCTAACTAGTTGTTTGTTGAGTATTATAAATGTGTTTGATTGGGAGACCTAACGACATCCACCCATCAAAATGGCGTCGTTGTCGGGGATGGTGCTACGTGATTAAGTCCTTACTTGTTTGTCTATTTTGATTTTGCTTCCACCTTGAGGAACTTGTTCCTCAAGGATTGTTCTTACCGTTTTTGTGTAGTTTCCATGCTTGTAGTTGTTTCCTTGTCTTAACTATGATGGCTCAAGACTTGACATATGGAGTATGTGGTGGATCTTTTGAGTATGACTATGGGTATGGGGAGTTTGAGAAGCAAGTCAACACAAACCTACCTTACTATTCGTACAATGAAAATCCTAACTACTACCCCAATTTTTCCCACCAAAATCACCACATCCAATATCCACAACAACCACCCACTCAATACCCACTTCATAATGACTTTCAATTGCCACAATACAACCACTTTCACACTTACCCACAACAAGGAGATGAACCCATTCAAAATGTGATCCTCCAAATGATGGGAGATCAACAAAACTTCTTCAAACAAATGCTAGAAGAGAGCCAAAAGAGGGACAATGTTCTTCAAGGCATTGTTACCCAAGGTGAGGAATTGGAGATTCAAATTGCCCAAATGAAAGAATCCCAAGCAATCACTCCCCACCATTCTTTGGACATTGTGATACCTGTCGAAGTGAGTACCAAAAATAATATTTATAATTTCCAAACTACAACTAGCAAGCGGTAGTAAGGGTCGATCCGCAGGGAGGTAGGGAGATAATAGTTGTTATTAATTCTAGTCTAAGGGTAACAGTTGTGGGGGGTTTTGGAGTGGATGATATATAAATGCATAAATAAAAGGGCAATTAATAAAAAGAAATGTAAACAATAATAAAAAGAATGCTAAGACGGTCGGTTCACTGCAGCTACGACGACGGTATCTAAGTAAGTCTGATAGATCACGATAGGTGGGCAAATAAGAAGTCCTCTCGGTCCATTCTTAACTAGTAGCGCCTCTCAGCCTATGCTACTGGTCCCTAGGTCTCACTAATACTAGCTCTCGCCCTGAAAAGTGATTCCTAATGCCTAAATTACTTATCTTTCGATCTTAGCAATTTAGTCGTCTCAATTTATTAATCTATTTTCCCTCCCCTATCTCTCGATCTTGTGGGTCGGTCAAATGCTAAGCATTTAACAAGTCTCCTCTCGGTCTCGTTGTCAAATATTGCAATTAAAACATTGAAACGGTGCTAATCTATCGCGTCGTCGATCGACCACTAAGCGGTCGATCGACCAACGAATCGATCGATCGCCCGACTAATCCAGTCGATCGATCAAAGGCCGACATCAGGTCTACTAATCTACATCGTCTTCGCCGCAGGTCCCCTCACATCTTAGCACGGGGTTTCTAGCTACGCATATCAATTCTAACTACGACTAATAAAGCGATAAAAACGAATAGCAAAGGCATAACTAAACTACTTGAATTATAAATTGCAACAATTGAATTAAAGGTTTGGGATCTATACTAACAACCTAACTCTTTGAATGAATTGAAATAATCTTTGAAATAAAGAGAAGAAATACCGAATAAAAGAAAGGCAGGAAGAATCAGATTGCAAAAGGAGAACTTTATTGAAAATTAAACTAATTATAATTGGATTCTAAGCAGTAAAGTCAAATCAATAGATGGGATTAACCCCTAATGAATGCCTCCTCAAACTGATGTTCGAGGTCTTATTTATAGAGATGTCACGCAAAAACCTAAAACCTAATTACAATTGGGCTTCTAATTCTCGTTCTTAATTTGCGTCGGACCGTTGTTGATCGATCGACCATAGAAAGCGATCGATCGACCAAGTAGCAGCGAACAGTAGCTACTGGAACCCGTGGGGTGGTCGATCGACCACTTGGACCGATCGATCGACCAAGAGTGCTTTGTCATGAGAATAGCATTCGACGATTCTGCAGCCACGCACCGATCTTAAAACAGCTGCCATTTCTTCGTTACTTGGTCAAATCAGGCGTTCTACATGGCGTTGGAAAGCTAAGAGGATAACCTTTCACCTCCAATTGAAATCACTTGATTATCTGCTATAAAACTCGAGATATGGCCATCTGAATGGGGCTGCAATATCGTGAAATGCTTCCTTGCTCGTTAAACTCGTACGCACCCTTTCTTTTGCTATCTTTAGGCCTTGAAACGCGCACCAAGCTCATTCCTCGAGTCAATACTTCATGTCAAATGCAATGCTAAGTACTTAGGGATGGATTCGGCTCGATTTCCGCTCAATTCTTCATATTTCTGCAATAATAGACAAAAACACAAAAGTAGAGGAAAATAGGGAAATAATGGCATATATTGCACATTTGAGCTCTGAAATGCGTGTAGAATAAAGTGTGAAACATCATATTTTAGACACGCATCAAATCTCCCCAAACCAAACCTTGCTTGTCCCCAAGCAAGAACTAGACTCGATCTAACGACCTAATGGAACGAGTTCAATCTCAGAGCGAATTGTCAACTGTAAAGCCTAAACCAGTTTAATGCATAGCCAACAATCAACTAGTGTGTGAATCATGCAAACGAATTATAAAGTCGTTAAAAACTGCTGAACCGTCAAATGCAGAGGCTTATCAAATTGGACTCTCGCGGGTCGCTCATATCACACATAAGCACAGGTGAATATATAAGAGGATAGAAAGAATTCATTTTTGTAGAGACTCTCACCTAACTACGACCTATAAGAACATGCCTGCAATAAAAGATGAAAATGATCTCTATAACCGTACATATGCATTCCAACCAACAGATGACCAATGACACATGCCGAGGTATAAATATGGAAATGTGAGGTATGGGTAAGAAAAGGCAAAACAATTATGGAAAAGTGGAGGTACAGGTGATCAAGCTAGTACCTAAACAAAACCATATGGCAACATCCAACTTCTTGCTCATAATCAAACGAAACGGTGCTATAGCAAGCACAAGACTCACAATCTCCAAACTAACAAATCACTAAACTCCCCATAGGATATAAATGAAACATGGGAGCAAAAATCGCCAAAAGATAAGGATTAAATTATGCGAATTGATTTCTTTCTCGGATCTTCAGTCGATCGACTATAATTGGCAGTCGATCGACTGCCTTGAACAGTACAGAGCTCTTTTTTCTTTTTCGAATCTTTTCTCATTTTTTTTTTTCTTTTTTTTTTTTTCTTTTCACTTTGTTTCTTTCCCTCCTTTATTTCATCTTCCCAATAACGTCTCAATCGAGCAAAAGGCTACCAAAAACAAAGTGACAATCCCAACAACTAAACTACTAGCTTGACAAGGGCAGGCTAAATGTAGGATGTAGTTAACGGGACAAAAAGGCTATTTTTGGCAGTGTGGAGCTTATGGGCAAAATGAATAAAGGAAACCTCTACCACATGTGTCAACAAACCACAAACCGAATGCATACAGGTATTAAGTAGATCAAGTTCATATTTATGCAAATTAAGGAAACATGTCTCATAAGGAGTACTACTCACATTCCTAGATGAACTGGTCATGAATGTCACCAGTTATAGGCTCTAATAACTCAGAAATTTGATGTAGCTTGCCAATTTTCAAAGTCAAGTCTCAAGTCCAGCAAATAATTAAAGAAAACTCGTAGATATGCATTTACGATTCTACTAATAACATGTTAATCAAGCAAGGCTTAGGCATAAAACAGCTGAAAATGCAATGTCATCATGGAAATACTACCGTTCCGACTCAACCTATATGCTAAAATAAACGTGCATTTTATGGAAATTTTTGAAATTTTTCAATTTTTTTGGAATTTTGTATATATAAGAGAAATGAAATGAACAATGCAAAACAAAATTAAACGTGAATGCAAGCAAATGATATGCGACGCAAAACCCTTCCCCAAACCAAATCGCACAATGTCCCCATTGTGCAAAATCATGTAATGAAGAAAAGAGAAATAGGAATTTGCGAGAAAATGAAGTAAATAAGACATGAAGTAAAGAAATCAGGAACTCACAAGACTTTAAGCGCAGCAAAAAGGAAACCTCCCCAAACCAGCGTGAGCTAGGAGGTTTCAGTAGCCAGCAGTGCTACTAAAAAGTACCTGAAAAGACAAACAAAACCACGCATAAAATCGAGAAAACAATTTTGGGATGGTAAAATTATGTGCAAAATGAAGAATATGGAAGAAATCAGAAATAAGACGGAAAATAAAGTGAAGGGAAGACTCCCTCAATTCCGCAAAACGATCAAACTCAGCAGGGGAATGATCGCGAACAGGTACAGCAGCGAACTTGGTCGATCGACCACATCACCCAGTCGATCGACCAAGGTGAAAGGAACAGTAGCTCCTGGAAATTGCAGACCAGTCGATCGACTATAGAAGGCAGTCGATCGACTGGGAAAACCGCTGTAACTTCAGATTTCTTCGAATTAGCTTAATTACTCGAGCTAATGAGGTCTACAAGCCTGCAAATGCACAATAATACGCGCCCAAAATTGCGCAAAACCCAAAGTAAAAGTCTATAGACGGAAATTAAACTAAGCACACCCTAAGAGTTTTTATTTCTAAACAACTATGAAGTTTATTCGCAAAACTAAATAAATCACATCCGGGTTGCCTCCCGGCTAGCGCTGGTTTCAGACTGGTCCCGCTCGACCTCTTTTTCTTCAGCAGCTTACTCTAATGGAGCCCAATCAAAACAACTCAAGGCTCTCAGCAACCTATCATACATCTGCGCATGTGCTACACAAAACTGTAAGTAGCACCATAAGATAGAAATAGCATAGGAAATCAAAATGTAAAAACATTTAAGCCTAACAAATTTCCTATGGCAGCTCCTAAAATCATCCACAAAGCTATTCTGCCCTCCAGCTAAGGGCAGAATATAAAAGCTCAAGTTAACCGCAGGTGATAAACAAAGGAGCTCTGTAGCATTTGACTCAAAAACAACGCGAGTAGAATCCAGATGCTCAGACGGGTAAGAACTGTGAGGTGGAGGAGTCTGGTCAACTAAGGGAGAAGGTGGATAATCGTCCCAAATGCATGGGGCGGTAAAGTCAAATGGGTCAATCGGGTCCTCTATAATAGGTTCATCTATGATATCGTCATACACATCCCAATTAACCTCAAGACTGTCTAAATCTACCTCCTCACTCTCCGCATCGCTAGACTCGTCAAGATGGAGATTCTCGAAGAGAACCTCCAAATCATCCTCACTATCAGTGCAAGAATCATAAAGGGGTTCTAGACTATCCTCATAAAAGGGATTGTCAACCACGCTAATGGTCTCCTCTATGTCTCCGTCACAAGATTTCCTAGATTGGTTTCTAAGGTCTCACCCACCCCCTCATCTGAGTCAATATGAAGAGAAAAGTTGGGTTTAAGAGATTCAGTAGCAAACCAATTAAAGAATTCTAATACCTCAATTACGGGGATTCCTTCGAAATCCCACTTACCTATTTGATACCTGTCGAAGTGAGTACCAAAAATAATATTTATAATTTCCAAACTACAACTAGCAAGCGGTAGTAAGGGTCGATCCGCAGGGAGGTACGGAGATAATAGTTGTTATTAATTCTAGTCTAAGGGTAACAGTTGTGGGGGGTTTTGGAGTGGATGATATATAAATGCATAAATAAAAGGGCAATTAATAAAAAGAAATGTAAACAATAATAAAAAGAATGCTAAGACGGTCGGTTCACTGCAGCTACGACGACGGTATCTAAGTAAGTCTGATAAATCACGATAGGTGGGCAAATAAGAAGTCCTCTCGGTCCAACTTAACAAGTAGCGCCTCTCAGCCTATGCTACTAGTCCCTAGGTCTCACTAATACTAGCTCTCGCCCTGAAAAGTGATTCCTAATGCCTAAATTACATTATCTTTCGATCTAGCAATTTAGTCGTCTCAATTTATTAATCTATTTTCCCTCCCCTATCTCTCGATCTTGTGGGTCGGTCAAATACTAAGCATTTAACAAGTCTCCTCTCGGTCTCGTTGTCAAATATTGCAATTAAAACATTGAAACGGTGCTAATCTATCGCGTCGTCGATCGACCAGCTAAGCGGTCGATCGACCAACAAATCGATCGATCGATCGACTAATCCAGTCGATCGAGCAAAGGCCGACATCAGGTCTACTAATCTACATCGTCTTCGCCGCAGGTCCCCTCACATCTTAGCACGGGGTTTCTAGCTACGCATATCAATTCTAACTACGACTAATAAAGCGATAAAAACGAATAGCAAAGGCATAACTAAACTACTTAAATTATAAATTGCAACAATTGAATTAAAGGTTTGGGATCTATACTAACAACCTAACTACTGAATGAATTGAAATAATACTGAAATAAAGAGAAGAAATACCGAATAAAAGAAAGGCAGGAAGAATCAGATTGCAAAAGGAGAACTTTATTGAAAATTAAACTAATTATAATTGGATTCTAAGCAGTAAAGTCAAATCAATAGATGGGATTAACCCCTACTGAATGCCTCCTCAAACTGATGTTCGAGGTCTTATTTATAGAGATGTCACGCAAAAACCTAAAACCTAATTACAATTGGGCTTCTAATTCTCGTTCTTAATTTGCGTCAGACCCGTTGTTCAGTCGATCGACCATAGAAAGCAGTCGATCGACCAAGTAGCAGCGAACAGTAGCTACTGGAACCCGTGGGGTGGTCGATCGACCACTTGGACCAGTCGATCGACCAAGAGTGCTGTACAGAATAGCATTCTGACGATTCCTGCAGCGCGCACCGATCTTAAAACAGCTGCCATTTCTTCGTTACTTGGTCAAATCAGGCGTTCTACATGGCGTTGGAAAGCTAAGAGGATAACCTTTCACCTCCAATTGAAATCACTTGATTATCTGCTATAAAACTCGAGATATGGCCATCTGAATGGGGCTGCAATATCGTGAAATGCTTCCTTGCTCGTTAAACTCGTACGCACCCTTTCTTTTGCTATCTTTAGGCCTTGAAACGCGCACCAAGCTCATTCCTCGAGTCAATACTTCATGTCAAATGCAATGCTAAGTACTTAGGGATGGATTCGGCTCGATTTCCGCTCAATTCTTCATATTTCTGCAATAATAGACAAAAACACAAAAGTAGAGGAAAATAGGGAAATAATGGCATATATTGCACATTTGAGCTCTGAAATGCGTGTAGAATAAAGTGTGAAACATCATATTTTAGACACGCATCACATTGGTCATGAATGTGAATTTGAAGTAGTAGCCTTTGACATGGAAAATGAAGAGTGGGAAGAGCCAACCTCCTTGAGCTCTTGTGAGTATGAAAGTGTGGTATTTGATGAAGAAGACATGAGGTTGAGTAAGCCAAATACTCTTAGCCTTTGTGAGTATGAGGGTGTGTCTTTTGATGTGAACATTGGGATGTTGGAGAAAGAGTTGAATGAAGCCCACATCTATAATTCTTATGAAGATAGCTATGATGATAAAATCGTTTTTTGCAAAAACTCATGGGATGAAGAAGCGGAAGTTTGTGAGGTTGCTCTCCTTGAGGAACCTATCCTTGAGAAGTTTGAGTTGTCTTATCATGAAGAAGAATGTCCCTTCCCTATTTCCTATGAAGACTACTTTACACCCACTATGGAACCTATGATTGTTGAAGACGACATGGTGGACCTTCTTCAAAAGGTCAAAGTATCATACAAAGGATATTTGATGAAAAAGCTCAAGAACAAACTTGCAAATGAAGCTACTTGTAGGAATTTGGCACCCACAACATCAACTACAAGGGTACCCCGTCATCAATGCTATGAGAATTCTCCTTCTACTCTTGAACGATTGATAAATTCAAACGCTATCATCACCAAAATTGAAGAAGAAGGTAGTGAGTGGAAGTCTCCGGACAACCATGAACCATACTTCTTACCTTATAATGACAAGAATCATGGGCTAATTGGTTTAAAGCATCGTGAACATTCAAATGCCAAGAAGGGGAAGAAAACAAGAGTGAATGACAAATCCCCTTGGCCAAGCTTCGTCTTGAAGTTAAGCAAACCATACTTATGCTTATTTGGAGCTTGTTCACAAGCTTTTGATCTTCTTTTAAGATCCTTGAGCTCTATGGACAAGAATCTCTACAATTTGAACTAGTTTGGTGGAGTCCTATCTCAAACCACCATTTGTAAGATATTTCTAGGACGTTTACCTTGTATAATATTGTATATTTTCGCATCTTTATTTACAATTTCTTACATGAGAGTAGTAAGAGAGAGTTTTCTTACATCCTTATTGAGCAAAATTTCAGAGAAATATAAGGAGGAATAGCAAAAGGGTGCAAGGGTATGATCTTGCAAAAAGAAAAGAAAGAAAAGTCTGAAAAGCAGCGGAAGACGCTCGTCCCGAGGCCTGGACGCTCGTCCTCAGCTTCTCTCCAGGTGGTGTTTAGTTCTGACACAAAATCTGAGTGGACTGTTGCCCAAAACGCTCGTCCAGAGAAAGACGCCCGTATTCTAAGTGGGACGCTCGTCCTGTAGGATACCTGAGGAAAATTTTGGGACTGAACTAGAATCCGAGCTGATTCCGAAAAAGACGCTCGTCCAATCTCATCCGCTCGTCCTAGAAAAAAGGCGCCCGTCCTTTGTTCCTCACAGAAGAAGCAGAATTCCTGTAAGGAAATCCGAGCGGATTTTTCATTCGACGCTCGGACCACCTGAAGAAGACGCTCGTCCCTGTAGATACCCAGTATCTGCTGAGACTCCAACAAACACCCGATGATTATCGGATTACAACATGCTTTGGAATCGCGGCGTTTGATCGACAGTTTGTGTACAACTTTACGTCGGAAAACTTAAAACGATTTCGAAAATAAAACATTTCAAAACATTTCAAAAATACCTGGAGTGTTTAATGCACGACGACGGGGTCGCAATGACACTAACTAGAGTCAAAACCGGCACCGGACCAAAAACCGACTCAAAAATTCAAATCCCGACTCCAACAACGAGTCAAACCGAGTCAACCACCAAAAACAAACATTTCAAACCTTTTACCTTAAGTTTTTCCGGATTCATGAATGGTCAAGTACCAAACATGTGACTACAAAACCTAGGATAGAACAAATCATGATTGCGTTTGTTGTGAAAGTGACAACACAGCTCGAAGACCCGCAACGTGGCTCGCGCCTCTTTGAGCAGCCCAGGTGGCCACGTCGCTCAAAACTCACACAACCACTCATTCTCCTATAAATACCCCTCAAATGCCACCCATTTGAGACTTACGCAAGTGTCCGCCCCCTCTTTTCTCCCTTAAAATTCTCGACTCGACTTCTAAAGTCACAATCCGACGCGTATTTACGACCTACCGATCGTAAACATGAGCCTTACACATTGTTTGGTACCGTCATCGTGCATTAAATCACTTGACCAACCACTTCGACCACTACACCATCACTAAACTTTTAAAACACTCTTTTACTTACCAAAACGGTTTTAAACCGAGTTTTTTCCGATCAAACGAGTTGTTACACTTACGTCGGTCACTCGCCATAACCAAACATGTAAGTATGAGGGTGTAAAAATCCTCTTTTAATATGTTTTCATTTGTTTCATGACTCTAACATGCTAAAACATGCATAACATGAACCAAAACATGGAATAAACGAGCCAAAACTGATTTTTGGTCTGAGGCAGAAGCCCCTTAGGTCGCCAACTAGCTCGCGCCTAAATGGGGTATTCAAACCAGAAATCAACCGTGTTTGTTCTCGTCATTTCCCTTAATCCATTTTTCATATTTGTAATCGGTTTTCACCATTTCAAGTATTTTCGAACCTTTGTTGTTTTATTTCACATGTTTTAACCATAAAGCATTTTTCACCCTTGGTTCTTCATACCATGACGGTTACATCCGTGTTTCGGTGATAATATTTGGTTAATGACATTTAGAAGGTATTTTAAAGCCTTTTATTTCATTTCTTCACATTTTCAAACAAACATATTAGTCACCAACACAAAGTCATCCTTGGTTCTACATACCATGTCGGATTTTAACCCGGGTACGATGATGAGTACCGACTAATAACATTCAAATGGGCTTAAAACAATTAGTCCATAATCATTTTCAAAACTATTCATGTCAAGTTTGTCAAATCGAACCCGACACCGAATATTATCAAAACAATGATGATTATTCGAGTCTAGTTCTTCAAATCAACAAATGCGGTCTAAACGACCCCTTCAAATCAAACCGGGTTCAAATACCCATTTTCAACACGTTTTATAACGTTTTCTAAAAGGTCAGAACACGGCACATAAACCGTGGGCTAACCCGCGCCTAAACAGGCTCTCCATTTCTCATTTTCAAAACCAGAGGGAGCCCCTTACACCGCCGGCTGGCTCGCGCCTCATGTAGCCGTCTGGTACAGGGCATGTTCCCTTCCAGCATTAGTCTAGGACGATCCCAACTCCGGCTAACCCGGATATAGGACGGATCAGATGACTATTCAAACCATATTTGCAAAATGCCTTACTAAGACAAATGGATCATGTTATGCACCCTAAACCTAATACGGTAAATGGATGTTTAATTTCCGTCTTGCATGCAAATAAACCATTAATCCAACTCGACATCTTATACTTGATGCTTGGATTAAATCAACCGACTTAGAAAGCTCTCACATGTTAGGTTTAAATCATTGGATGCGCATTCATGCATTTAAACCGTTCTATCAACTTTTGCATTCAACCAACCAAGATCGATCAGTAGAGGCCGCTAAACGCGGGCGGGATTGGGTGTCTGATTAAAGGGCTTCCCATTATGTACCTTCACCTCTTACTCAGAAACTTTGGATAGTGTACGACCTTATCCAGGGCGTACGAGAGTCATTCTAGAGATAGGATGCTAAAGAGGGACGATTCCTTATGTTTAGTACCTATGTCAAACACTGCTTTGTGCTTCGTTTGATCGAGGTATAAAGTGTATTCGAACGGGTTCCAAGCATCCCACAAATGCTTTGTGGCGACTCCGAACATCTATAATCGTTTCGAGACCCTTACCGAGACGAAACCAACCGATCTAAAATGATCCGGTCGAAAGCATTTTTACGCCGCCGAGCGTGGCTTTCAAAAGACCGCTGCATGTCCTCAGATTGGCTTGGCGTGCAGGTGGCCCGTGACTACGGACCGGTAGGTGGCCTAAATCCACAGACCGAGACGTGGCCCATGTCCACAGATTGGCGACTCCGGTGGGGAAAACTAGGATACTTACGTCTTTGTGATCCCTAGATGGTGAGACTCGAACGAGGTCTTGGTTGGAATGCATTAATTGATATTACGGTCACGGTCGGGTTTCCCTGTCCGGGCCCACAATCTAACCCTTTTCGGCCAATTGGCTCGTTTCGTCGGCGTGAGTTTTCTCATCCCCGCGTTTCGAATCCCGATTGAGTCAAGCATACCGTTGACGTCGCACATTTCTGTTTCGTCAAAGAGCTTTCATCACTTTCGGGCACGAGGCTAGGGCACCCTCCTTACACATTTTGTTTGGATTGGTATCCCTCTCGCAAATCGGGGTTTGATTGCTTGGTGTGTAACCCACCCTTCTAAGCCAAAACCCGTGTCAGCATAATGCATAATATAATGAAACTGTGAGTGCTTATGTGCTACCTGATCATAAGTCCTTCCGTGTCATTTTCAAACTTTCAAAAACACCTCTTTGCGCCGTTATAATGGCCATTTCAAACCTCGGTCTTTCGCCGACCGATGCACGCCTTTCTAGGCCGTCGTAATGACGATTTTCAAATCCGGTTTTGTATAACCATTTCAACACGCGTTTCTAGGTCGTCGTAATGACGATTTTTAAACTCGGTTTTGTATTACCATTTCAACACGCCTTTCTAGGCCGTCGTAATGACGATTTTCAAACTCGGTTTTGTATAACCATTTCAACACGCCTTTCTAGGCCATCATAATGACGATTTTCAAACCCGGTTTTGTATAACCATTTCAACACGCCTTTCTAGGCCATCGTAATGACGATTTACAAACCTGATTTTGTATAACCATTTCAACACGCCTTTATAGGCCGTCGTAATGACGATTTTCAAACCTGGTTTTGTATAACCATTTCAAAATCACCTTTTTACGCCGTTATAATCGTCGCGTCTAGACACGGATTTTAACCCGTTTCGCGCCGACGATGGCTTTCTTTCAAAACCTGAGAAAAGCACACACCCTTTTCTCGAGACACTTTCGGGATCCCGAGGACCATGCACCGTCCCCGAGACCTCTTCAAACATTTCAAACTCGATTTTCAAAACATACAATTTTGAATTTCAAAACCGTCTTGGGAAACGATGCACTGTTTCCCGAGCCGACTCAAACTCAAACCGTCTTTTGCAAATAAACTTAAGACAACCCTTTTCAACTTATTGACTTGCGGAGATTTCTATCTTCGTAAGCCGCCCATTAAAAGCGACAAACGAATCTTTTTGAAAATTTCTATTTTCAAAAACTTCGGTCCACCATTCCAATTCCGCCTCGTGTCTATCGAGTCAAAGCAAACGTACTTATGGGTCTTTACTTATGAGTCGTCTCACCACGAGACTCGTCCAATGGCGTCGCGCCGTCATGATTGGACTCGTGTCAAAGGTTCGGTCAAACACCGTCACGTCATAAATCGAGTCAGCACCGAGGGACCACACACGGTCGCCCCGTCCTGTTGAGTCTGTCTTTGTCTCGTCCTCTGCGTTGTCTGCGTTTAGTCTTGGAACCGTGTCGGATTGAGTTGTAATGTGAGCCGTTTTTACGCCTCGAGCCATGGCCCCGTCTTGACTTCGTCCAACAACAACAATGATAACAACAGAGATGTCACAACCGATCGCCTAGCCACCGCTTACCGCTCTTAAGGTCACCCTGGATCGCGTCGAGACCCGTATCGACGCCCTGGAGAACAAGGAAACTGGGGAACATAATACCCCACCTCTGACTGAAACTGAGAAGAGACTGAAACTCTTGGAAGAACAGCTCCTAGCCCGGGGTAACAATATCCATCTTGAGAACAACCGAAGGTTCGAGCCTGTCGGGGACCAGTTACCTGACAACTTCACCCTGACTGATGTGCCTAAGTTCAAGGGAGTGGAGGACCCACTCAACCATATCCGTGCTTTCAAGGACTACATGGCCATTAAGGGGGTCAAACAAGAGCTCTTTACCCGGATCTTCCCATCCTCTTTGGAGCCGATTCCTCGCCAATGGTACTACTCCTTGGACCCGAAAAACCTTACTACTTAGGATGAGATCGCGATTGAGTTTGCCAAGCAAAGATGCCGACAACGTCGAAATCCAGTGCCAACACCCGCACTCTCGAGGTGTTAACCCAAAACGACAAGGAAGGGTTCACCGAGTTCCTAACCTACTGGAGGAGGGTGAGCACTCAATTGGTCGAGAAGCGAGTGAATCAACTCTGGTGGAAAAATTTGTCAACAATCTCCGCCCGGTTTATGCCAACCTACTGAGGTATCAGAATATCAAAACTTTTCAAGATCTGGAGATTCTGGGGACACGTATTGAGGACGACCTCCGAAAGGGTGTCCTAGCAAACACCACTGGCAGGGGTTACCAGGGATCCACCTCAACCGGATCTCGCCCTTACGGCCAGACAAACAAGATTTATGAGGTTAACCTCGTCGAACCATCTGCTAAGAAAACTGAGCGCCCCCAGAGAGTGTTTACCAGCATAGGGTCGACTTACGCAAGTGCCCTGAAAAGGCTCATTGACCAGGGGAAGTTACAACCGATCGGACCCACCCCGGATCCGACCGACGCCAAGAAGTCCCAATTTTGGAACCCCAATGCCTACTGCCAGTATCATCGAGGGAAGGGGCATGATACCAAAAATTGCTTCAAACTCAAGCACCTCATTCAAGACATGATTGAGAAGGGAGATTTGCCTTTACCCCCACCAACTAAGCCGAACAACAAGACGAATCCTTTGGGAATTCACGCCATCTCTGACGATGAGCCGACCCTAGACTGCTCTCACCTCATCTTGCCGATTGACGACGAGGTGAATGTTCTGGAAAAGGATCCATCAGACGGAGTGTTTGTGTTTAGTGCTGCCACCATGCTCACTATGTTTCAATAAGTTGAAGAGGCCATAGCCAGCCTCTCTGAAAGAATCACCCGACTCGACGACGCCTACCGTCGACTCATCTTCAATCCCCCAACACCGCGCCCAAGGGAGAATTACCCAAGCATTCAAAACTACCCACCTCATGATGGATTACTCCCGCGACCATTCTGGCATAGACCTCACGAAAATCACCCTCAAAATAACTACCCTCAAAATAACTACCCTCAAAATAACTACCCTCAAGATAACTACCCCCATAAAAATCGCCCTCACAAAAATATTCCCCACAAGAACTACCCACCGAGGAATACCCCTCCAAGGTATCCTCGAGACTCTGAAATTAACGGCATATGGAGGGATGATGTTGAGGATGTCTATATCCTCCCAGGGAAGGAGAAGCGGACGAAAGAAATCGGACATCTCACCCGGTCCGGACGTCCCTATAAAAATCCGAACAATCCAACGGTCGTTCCAATAACGAATGACCAAATCGTCCCAGAGGTGGACACTCAACCAAAGGCCCCCGAGAACTCAATCCTAAAACAGCTCCAGAAAGCAAAGGCCGAAATCTCAATTTGGCAACTGATCGCAACGTCTTTTGAGCACCGACAGGCCTTGCTGCAGGCCTTGGGAAAATTAATCGTGCCCTCCACCTCTTCCCCAGAAGAAATAGTGGCGCACATGACGAGAGACGCCCCTGATCTGAGTAACCCGGTCGTCTTCTCCGACGAGGATATCCCTCCGTTCGGAGCCAATCATAACCTAGCCCTGTACATCATCGTACAATGCCTCCAGAAAAATATACCCATGGTCCTCGTGGATGACGGTTCCGCCGTGAATGTCATTCCTCTCAAAATCGCCACAGTGGGTGTCGGAATCGATTTGATCCCAACGAATCAAGGAGTACGCGCCTACGACGGCACTCGTCGCAAGGTCGCTGGGCTAGTCACTTTGACCGTCACAACCGGACCCTTAGAAAGACAAACCAGTTTTCAAGTGGTCGACATCGACGCGTTCTTCAACATGCTCCTAGGACGTCCCTGGATTCACGCCGTCAAGGCGGTCACATCAACGCTCCACCAGAAGATCAGGGTCCCCTTCAACGGGAAAACGATCACGATTCCCGCTTCCCCAATCAAAGCAGTTATGAGAAGAGGGATAGCCTCCCAAGCCATTGAGGAGGACGACAATGAAATGTGGGGTTTCCAGGCCGTAAACGCCATAACTGATGAATCGACAACCTCTGAGTGTGACCCGTTCACCAACCTCACGGTCAACCGTATTATGATGCGTCAGGGTTATTTCTCGAGTTTGCCGCTCAATCCACTAAAGGACCCATTGCCTCTCTTAAAACAGGCTAAGGTCCCCAACATTCCCTTTGGGCTGGGGTACGAACCTACTGACCAAGATATCCTGGAGATGAACCTCCTAATCCGAAAACGCAAGAAGTACGGAGTCATCCTCCGTCCCTACCATCTGACTCTCAACGGATACTTTGTCCCCGAGGGAGAGTCCGAGCCCTATCATGGCTTTCCGGAACCAATCTATGACTCTGTGGCCAAGGCTAGGTACCCGGGAGTGGAAGTCTTCCAGGACTGCTACTTTATCCCCGACAACGTCGAAGCTGCATCAACTGAGTCCAAACCGTCACCATGCCTTGACGAACAAGCTGTCACACTCCTCTTTGGGGAAGATAACGTCAATCACCTCGACTATGAGGACATCATAAACATCGCCTTGAGAGACAATCAATTTGATCCAACCGCCTTGATCTCCGATACTGACCCGGAGAAAGCTACCCAAGGCTGGAGGAAAATTGTCAAGTGGACCGATCGCCAGGGCCGCATTCTCAAGATAACAACTGGAGAAGGCCCTATGTTCAAGGAGGGAAGTGAAGAAGGATCTGAGTCTGAGTCCGAGTCCGAGTCAGAGTCTGTCATAGCTCCTGACACTCCTGATGTCCCAGTCAAGGTCCCCTTCCCACTGTTTTATCACAAAGTCGTGGCTGATTCAGAGGCTGAGTCTAGTAGGGTCACCCCCACCCCCATGAAAGGTGACAACCTGGGGCCTGTTCCAGGGGCCACTTCCTCTGTTGTGTCGCCTCTGACTGACCACGAGATGTCTATCCTTTTCGAGCTTTTCGCTCGTGTCAACTTAATGAACGCTAAGTTTGCTTATGACTCGTCTCAATTTAATCGCAATGCATTCGAATGACTATGAGGAATTTGACTTGAGTGACTACCCACCTCACTTAGCCAAAGAACTTGACAAACGGGAAACCAGAACCCCCATCATTGAGGAAACCGAACCTATTAACGTAGGAACCGACAATACACCTCAAGAACTTAGGATAGGGACAACCCTGGACCCCTCGGAAAGACAACAGTTCATTGACCTCCTTCACGAATACAAGGACGTGTTCGCCTGGTCTTACAAAGACATGCCTGGGATTGACAGAGAAATTGCAGAGCACCGGATACCCATTAAACCCGGAGCTAAACCTGTAAAACAGAAGCTACGCCGGATGCGTCCGGAGTGGGCCCTAAAAATCAAGGAAGAAGTGGAGAAACAGTTCAAGGCTGGGTTCATCAAAGTGTCTGAATACTCTGACTGGGTGGCCAACATTGTGCCCGTACCAAAGAAAGACGGAAGAATTCGGGTTTGCGTCGACTTCAGGGATCTGAACAAGGCAAGTCCAAAAGACGACTTCCCTTTGCCACATGTTGACATTCTGGTGGACAACACCGCCGAACATGCTCTCTTATCATTCATGGACGGGTATGCCGGGTACAACCAGATTAAAATGGCTGAGGAAGACATGCACAAAACTGCGTTCACTACATAGTGGGGTACATATTGCTACACGGTCATGCCTTTCGGCCTCACCAACGCCGGAGCAACCTATCAGAGAACCGCTACCACTCTCCTACATGATATGATGCACAAGGAGGTAGAGGTATATGTCGATGACATGATCGTCAAATCGAAAGAACGGGATGGCCACATCAGTGCCCTCCGGAAATTCTTCGCTCGTCTGCGGAAATATAACATGAGACTAAATCCTCAGAAGTGTGCATTCGGGGTCACCTCCGGAAAACTCTTGGGACATGTCGTCAGTAAAAGAGGCATTGAGATTGATCCAACCAAAATCAAAGCCCTTCAACAAATGCCTCGGCCTAGGAACGAGAAGGAGATTCGGGGATTTCTCGGTCAGGTCCAATACATCAGCCGGTTCATTGCCAAGCTTACTATGATTTGTGAACCGATATTCAAGAAGCTTCGTGCCTCCGATCACACCGATTGGGATGACGACTGTCAGAAGGCGTTCGACAGGATAAAGAAAATCCTATCCAAATCTCCTGTCCTCATGCCACCTCAACCGGGGATTCCTCTATCCTTATACCTGACTGTTACCAACACAGCCATGGGAGCAATGCTAGCACAAACAGTTGGCAACGAAGAGCGAGCCATCTACTACATCAGCAAAACGTTCATTGAGTACGAGATGAGGTATACCCAACTGGAAAAGACATGCCTTGCCCTAGTATAGTCAACAAAGAAGCTACGGCATTACATGCTCAGCTACACGGTCCACATCTACTCCAAGATGGACCCGGTTAAATACATCTTCGAAAAACCCGTACTAAACGGAAGGCTGTCTAGATGGACACTCATGCTGTCCGAGTTTGACCTCAAGTTTGTACCCCTCAAGGTTATCAAGGGAAGAGCAGTTACCGATTTCCTAGCAGAAAATCCCGTCAACGAGGATCTAACGGCCGACACATGGTCACTTCCTGACGAAGACATCTTTTGTGCCGACTCCGACGCATGGGACCTATACCTTGATGGTGCATCTAATCTGAGAGGCTTCGGGGTAGGAATCCTTCTAATATCACCAGAGGGAGAATATGTTCCAATCTCGGTCAAGCTGGACTTTGCCGTCACCAACAATGCCGCTGAATATGAAGCATATCTCATCGGCCTACAAGCAGCCATCACACTTGGCATCAAGAGACTGAGGGTCCACGGCGATTCCTCACTCATCATCAATCAGGTATCCGGATCATGGAAAATCAGATCTGACAGCTTAGCTCCCTACCAAGCGAAGATCAGTCAAGAGGCCGAATTCTTCGACCAAATCGACTACTTCCACTTGCCACGAGAGGAAAATCAATTTACTGATGCCCTGGCAAAACTTGCCGCGCTCGTCAACATACCTGACGACATGACGTCAATGCCCCTATGTGTCGAAAGACGGAGCGAGCCAGCTCACATTTGTGCTATTATCGACGACGAGGAAAGCCATGATGAACCTTGGTACCAAGCCATCCTCAACTACAAAACCAAAAATGAATTCCCTCCCAACTCTGATCAAAGAGGACAAAGAGCCATCCATTTACTTGCATCACAATTCGTGATAAACCAAAATCAACTCTACAAAAGAACACCCCAAGGAATTCTCCTCCTTTGCATTGACCATCACAAAGCCAAAAAAGTCATGGGAGAGGTTCACGACGGAGAATGTGGCCCTCACATGAGTGCAATGATGCTTACACGGAAAATCACGCAGCTAGGTTACTGCTGGACCACCATGGAAGCTGATTACCGTAACTACGTCAAACATTGCCACAATTGCCAAATCTTCGCCAACATACAACACATACCACCATCCCTTTTGTACACCATGACATCACCCTGGCCATTCTCAACCTGGGGCATCGACATCATCGGGAAAGTCAATCCGATAGGCACCAAGGGACATTACTTCGACCTCGTCGCGATCGACTATTTCACCAAATGGGTAGAAGCACAGTCATATGCAGTCTTGACCGCCAAACAAGTGGCCAAGTTCATTCAAAACAACATCATCTGCCGATACGGGTGTGGACATGGGCCACGTCTCGATCTGCGGATTTGGGGCCACCTACCGGTCCGCAGTCACGGGCCACCTGCACGCCAGGCCAATCTGTGGACGTGCAGCGGTCTTTTGAAAGCCACGCTCGGCGGCGTAAAAATGCTTTCGACCGGATCGCTTTAGATCGGTCGGTATCGTCTCGGCAAGGGCCGCGAAACGATGTAGAGATGTTCGGAGTCGCCACCAAGCATTTGTGGGATTCTTGGAACCCGTTCGAATCCACTTTATACCTCGGCCAAACGAAGCACAAAGCAGTGTTTGACATAGGTACTAAAGATAAGGACTCGTCCTCCTTTTAGCATTCTATGCCTAAAATGACTCTCGTACGCCCTGGATAAGGCCAGCCACTATCCAAAGGTTCTGAGTAAGGGGTGAGGGTACGTATTGGGAAGCCCTTTTTGGACACCCAATCCCGCCCGCGTTAGCGGCCTCTACTGATCGGTCGTGGTTGTTTAAGTGCAAGAGTTGATAAAACGGTGTAAATGCATGAATGCACATCCAAAAGTGTTCACCTAACATGTGAGCTTTCTAAGTCGGTTTGTTAATCCAAATATCAAGCATAAGATGTCAAGTTGGATTTATGGTTGATTTGCATGTGAGAACGGAAATTAAACATCCATTTACCAAATTCGGGTTACGATGCTTAACACGATCCATTTATTGAAAAAGGGTGTCAAGTGACAAAGTGTAAAAAACGTAAGCTTGTCAATCTGATCCGTCATATATTCGGATTAACCGTAATCGGGATCGTCCTAGGCAAGTGTTAAAAACGAGGCAGAACAGTGCCAGGCAGCCCCTTTGGGGCGCGAGCCTATTGGCGATAGAAGGGGCTCTGTCTTGGTTTTGAAATGTAGAAAACAGACAGCCTCTTGGGGCGCGAGCCATGAGCCGACCCAAGGGGGTGTCTCCTGGTTTTTGAAAAGGTTGTTTAAAACCGTATTTGTGATTAAATAATTTGCAAGTATTGTGTGCATGACTCGGAATAATTACTATTGTGTTAATAACATTCGTTGTCAGATTTGCATATTTGAAAAGTATAGTTTACAAGTAAAAATGTAAAATGTTTGATTTGAACTAATCATGTTAAGTTCATTTCTTTGTAATTAGTCAAGTTAATCATCGTACTCGGATTAAACCGACATGGTATAAAGAACCAAGGATGATTATGAATTATGACTAATATATTTGCAAATTTAAACAAATGAGAAAAATGGTAAATAAAAGGAAAGGGTGTTAAAATACCCATTAAAATGTAATTAACCATAAAGTCATCGAGTCACGGAATAAACCGTCATGGTATAAGGAACCAAGGATGATTTTTGTAATGGCCAAAATATGTTTATCATAAAAATGAATTAAAATGGTAAATAAAGAAAAGGATTTCTTTTAAATGTAATTAGCCAATTAATATCACCGAGTCACGGATTTAACTGTCATGATATATGGAACCAAGGGTGATTATGATTTACGGTTAAAAGATTTGTTATAGAAATGGTTTGAAACATTCGAAATGGTAAAAACCGTAAAAGGAAAGAAGTAAAAATAAAAGAAAGTGTTGAAGGAAACACGAACTCAAACACGTTTGAGTCTGACCTGGGCACCCCATTGAGGCTGAATCATCGTACTCGGATTAAACCGACATGGTATAAAGAACCAAGGATGATTATGAATTATGACTAATATATTTGAAAATGTAAACAAATGAGAAAAATGGTTGATGCGACCATAATTGGCGCATATTTAGCCCCCGAATTACCATTGTTTCTATGCTTTTTAGTGCCTATTTGGGTCATTTCTTATCTTTAGTTCTTTGTTTTGCATATTCTTTGAGATTTTGATCCCTTGGTAGGAAAGGAGTAAGAATCTTGCATTTTCATGGCAAAACAAGGCTAAATTGATCATATTCAATGACCAAGCATCAAGGAGAGACAAGACTAGAAGGCCTTTGTACATAGCATATTAGAAGAGCATTGTTGAGAAAAGGATCCTTGAGTCCCCAAGGAAATCCCCAAGGAATCCATGAAGAAAAGGGAAGAAAAAGAAGAAGAAAAGTTCTTTGAACTACAATCCGAACGGATTGTAGAGAATCCGTCCGTCCTCCCGGCCCGAGCGTCCTCACCAGAATCCGCTCGGATTCCCCCGTCGCCATCCGAGCGTCTTGTTCCTTGATCCGCTCGGATTGTCCATCCAAGATCCGGCCGTCCCGACTCCCAAACTGTTCGGATCACAAAGACAAAGACGATTTCGTTCTTCAAGCTACGAAATGGAGAAGCCCTTCTCTCGGACAATCCTGGAGGCTCCTTGCTCAACTTAAAAAGTGTAATTACTAGTTTAGCCCTTAGTTAACCCTAATGCATCCTCCCTAATTTTCACTATAAATACCCCATTAGTCTAATTAGAGGAGCATGTTCTTCTTATCAATAATTAGAGTAGTTAATATCAACCAAAATCTCTCTTCAATATTGTAATCAAATATTAATCAAGTTTTAATCCAAGTTCTAGTTCTTTAATCTCTCTCTTGTTCTTCATTTATTTTGGGTAATTAGAAGATTATTGGGTTTATTGGGAGATTGACAACCTTCCATCAATCATCAAGTTCTTCTATTATTCTTGCTTTATTATTGGAATCATTAGTAGGTATAATCTCTTAATCCCTTTTTAATTATTGCTAATCACTTTCATTTATTCATCATGTTTCATTATGTTAGTATGATTGACAACCTTTCTAGCATGATCAATATGATAATGAGTGAGTAGTCTCTTAGCTAGGGTTTAATGGGTGATTAGGGAAACCAACATGGGGAATGATTCATGCTTAAATTAATATGCTTTCATATCTTATTTGCTTGCTTGTTTGGATCTTAATACATGCACATGTTATATTTGATGAAATGCTAAGCCTATGAATCCTTGCATTTACTATCATCTTCTATCCTTTCAACTTGACTTGTAAGACATAACCCAACTCGAGTCTTGTTAGACCATGCATGTGTTAAGTAGGGAAGATTAAGTCGACTTGTAGGTGTTGTACAATCCAAGAGATTCGGCCCCGGGACCCAAACTTTCCTAGGATTGTAAGATATAACCCAACTCAATCCATCACAACAATAATTGCTTGCTTATAATTTGAGAACATGTTTGTATGATCATATCCCATGATTCCCCTATGAACCCATGACACCCTAGTGCTTTTAATCAATTGTTTACACCCTTATTTCATTTACCTTGTTAGTTTATTTTCATTGCTATTATTAGTTTAGTGACCTTCTACATCAACCCAATTTGTGACACCCCTAGACACCACTAGTTACAATAGAATCTTCATTTCAATACCCGTCCCTTGGGATCCGACCTTTACTTGCCTCTTTACTAATTGTAGAGTTGTTTGTGAAGTATAAATTGTGTTTTGTATCGACCATTGACCAACGACCACATATGCTTAATTGTGAACACCAAATGGCTCCGATCAAAAATGGCGCCGTTGCCGGGGACGGTGTTTAATTGATTTAAGATTTCTTTTATTGTTTTTAGTTGTGTCTTTTTCACCTTGGGGAAGTAAAACTCCTCAAGGTTTGTTCTAATTGTTTTCTAGTTGTTTGATATCTTGCATGTCTAGAAGGTTACAAAGAGATTTGTTACCTTTTGACCGTGAAATCGAAAGAACCTTGACGAATAATAGGAGACTTGTTAGGAGGAATTTGGGAGGTGTTGGTGAAGTTGTTCAACCCACTAGTGAGTTTGTCAATCCTTTCGCAATAGAAGGAGAAGAGAACCCATTAAACAATACCACACAAAATCCACCTACAATGCCTAAATTCTCGTCACACTCTATACCCACCGAGGAGGATCTACCAAATGGTACTCCTACCCCACAACATCTTACCGGAAACTTTATTGCCAAGTCCGCCTTCATCCAACTAGTTGAGAGGAGCCAATTAGGGGGAATGCCTAGTGAGGACCCTCATTCTCATATGGAAACATTTTGTGATTATTGTGAAGCTATCTCTCAAACGGGCGTGACTCAAGACCAAATAAGATGGGTCTTATTTCCTTTTTCGTTAATCGGCACCGCAAAGCAATGGTTGAAGAGCCTTGATAAGGCCACCCTTGGAATAGATTCTTGGAAGAAGCTAGCTCTAGCTTTCTACAAAAATTTCTACCCACCGGAAAAGACTAATATGCTAAGAGCTCAAATTACGGGTTTTAAGCAAAGGGATGAAGAGTCTTTGTATGAAGCTTGGGAGCGGTTCAAAGGTATTTGTCGCTCATGTCCTCACCATGGACTTAGCGAATGGTTTTTAGTGCAACAATTTTGGAATGGTTTATATGAAGATTCAAGGAACATCCTCAATATGGGATCTAATGGAATGTTCACCGAAGTTGATGACAATCAAACATGGAACAAGATTGAGGAAATGGCGGTCCATAATTCACAATATAGTAGGCCTCGCAAGGCTACTAGAGGAGGAAAGTATGAAGTGGACACCGTGACTCAATTGGGTGCTCAACTTAGTGCTCACATTGACACAATCAACTTGAAGTTTGAACAAGCTATGGCTAGACTTGAGGAAAGCTCAAAATCATCAAAGCATCATGTCAATGCCATGACGGCATCCTCATCAATCCCAAGCGGGATATGTGAGAATTGTGGAACCTTGGGTCATGACTCAAGTGAATGTAGGGGAACAACCGAACAAGTCAATGCTTTCCAAGCTTACAAAAGTGGCACCCCTTATTCAAATTTTTACAATGAAAACACCAAGTTCCACCCAAATCTCTCATACAAGAGCCAAAATGTCCAAAACCCTCAAACTACATACACTCCACCACCCATGAGAAATCAAAATCAAAGACCCTTTTTCAATCAAAACCAAGGCTACCAAAATCAAAATCCATACAATCACCACAATGACCAAAGTTTTGATGTCCAAAAAGCGGTCATTCAAATGCAAAAAAATCAACAAGAATTCTTCACCCAAATGCAAAAGGATAGCCAAGCAAAGGATACCACCATCAACAACATTCTAGCTCACACCAAGATGTTGGAAACACAATTGACCCAACTAGCATCTTCAAGCTCATCAAGACAAAAGGGGCAATTACCACCTCAAGGTAATCCCCCTAGACATGAAACGGTTAGTGCCATTCACTTGAGAAGTGGTACAAGATATGAAGCACCGAAGAAGCAAGTTGAGGATGAAGTTGTGAGAGCTAGTGAGAATGAAGTTGTGGTGGAAGGTCCCAAAGAAGGGGAATCATCGAAAGAAGAAAGTTCAAAGAAAGATGAAGACAAAGCCAAAGAAAAGGAGCCCATTGTGATTAGACTTCCTTTTCCAAGTCGTCAAGCCAAGCCCAAATTTGATGATCAACTTGGAAAGTTCATGGAAATTGTGAAGAACCTAGAAGTCTCAATTCCTTTCACGGAATTAATCAATCACGTTCCGGCCTATGCAAAGTACATGAAAGATATCCTCACAAAGAAGAAGTCAATCCGGAAACTTGAGACTATCGCCTTCACTAAGGTGAGTAGTGCAATTCTTCAAGGGAGTTCACCTCCAAAGTTAAAGGATCCGGGAAGCTTCTCAATACCGTGTACCATTGGCGACACAACGATCAACAAAGCCTTATGTGATCTAGGGGCTAGTGTGAGTGTCATGCCGTACTCGGTAAGTAAAAAGTTGGGAATGGGAGAGCTTAAATGTACCAACATCACTCTTCAAATGGCCGATAGAACGACGAAGACACCGCTAGGGATATGGGAAGATGTCCCCGTGCGAATTGGGAAGTTTTTCATCCCGGTGGACTTTGTCATTGTTGATATGGAGGAAGATTCCAACATTCCAATCATCTTAGGAAGACCTTTCCTACACACCGCGGGTGCGGTAATTGATGTGAAACATGGAGAGCTCACTCTTGAAGTGGGAGATGAAAGCATAACTTTTAATCTTGACAAGACCATGAGAGCTCCTCGTTTGCATGAGCCATGTTTCATGATTGATCATTATAGCCGAAAAGATGAAAAGAAGAAATCGGAACTCCAATGGAGAAAGAAAGTTGAAGATGCTCCATTCAAAGAGCAAGTGAATTGTGACAAGGAGAGCTTGCAAAGCTCATCAAAATCAACCAAGGAAGAAGATGATGGCCTCATTGGCCAAAAGAAGAAATTGGGAGAGTTGTCTCCATCCAAGCAAGAGATTTTCAATGATCAACTCAATGAAGTTTGTGGTCTTTGGGACGACGAATTTGAAGGGATCTTTAATCCCTACATTGGGCATGCCATCGATCATGATCAACAACAAGGGCCACGGTCTATTGAGGACCTCTACCACAACAATGAACAAGCTTTTAATTACTTCTTCGAGGTGTTGAGCAACATCAACAACACCTTGAACATGCCCCCTTGACATCTCATCAAGAATGAGAGTTTGGTGGAGTCCTCCCTAAACCACCACTTGTAAATATTTCTAACTCCCTAACTTACATTTAATTTTTGTATTTTTGTCATTTTTGGATTTTATTTACTTTGATCAAAATAATTGTCATGAAAAGAGAGAAGTGAGGGAGGGACTAATGATTTTAATTGATGTGTAGTGCTTTACCTTAGTGTGGGGATGGCAATTGCCTAGGCTATTCATGCCTTAGTAGTGCCCCCGCAATGAAGAACACAAGATTTGAAAGAAAGAAAGAAAGAATGATAAAGGAATGCGTTGGTGCACGGATGGAACTGAATCCGTGTACACAAGGACCAATCCGAGCGGATTCCTGAGAATCCGCCCGTCTGCAGAGGATCCGAGCGTCCTGCTGAGAAGACGCCCGTCTTGGGTTGGGCTGAAAACTGCAAATTCTTATCTGTTGAAGAATCCGAGCGGATTCCTGGAAAGACGCCCGTCTCCCAAAATCCGTCCGTCTTGTGGACAATCCGCCCGTCTTGCAGCTGAAGAAAAACAAAGAAAAATCTCTGGATAAGAATCCGTCCGTCCTGCACGAAATCCGCCCGTCTCATCCAAAAAGAATCCGAGCGGATTCCCCAGAAGCCGCCCGTCTCTAGGCGGGATTTTTGAAATTTTGAAGCTGAAGAATCCGAGCGGATTACGCCTAATCCGCACGGATTGTCCCTGCAATTCGAAAATGTCGAGTTCTTTAAATACCCACCCCACCTTCATTCATTCATTCATTCACTCATAAACACTACCCATAACATCAAAACCCTCATCCTCTCCATCTCAAAAACAAAAACCCTCAACAAAACTCACCAAAATCAAATCAAACCATCTTTCAAATAACAAATCAATCACTCCATTTTCATTAACAATCAAAACCAAGCACTTTGATCCTAATTTCAATAAGGATAACAAGTACAAGGCTAAGGATGGTGGCCATCTTATTGATATGTCCACCTTGATTAACAAGTTTAAGTGGGTTGCTCACAATCCCCTTGATACCAAGTATGGGTGGCTTACAAGTGAGGCTCGATCATTCACTCTACCCGCAAAGATTTGCCGTCTTAGTGTCCACCGGACCAACTATTTACTCCCCCTATCCACGGAAGCCGAGTACATCATTCAACAACAAAAGGGTGATCATGAAACTCCCTCCTCTTCCATTGTTATACCACCTTACCCCTATGATTATGAAGAGTTCAAACCGCAAGGAGTTGAAATTGGAAAAGATTATGTCACTCTTCTAATGCAAGCCATGCACAAGCAAGCTTATGAAGATCGGAAGAATGCTTATTTGGCTCAATATCCTCCCCTCCTACATCTAGCTAGGCAAGGACTCCTTGATCCATCTTGTCCTTTGCCTAGTTGGGCGGATAGAGAAGCCTTATTTCCGGGTGCATCTAGGGACTTGGTGGAAGACAATGAGGTTGTTGGAAATGATGAGGAATTTGATGATAACATTGATGAACATAGTGGAGATGAAGATAATGATGAGGAAGATGGTGATGAGGAAAGCAAAGAAGAAAGTGACAAGGAAAGTGGCAATGTGACCACTTCTCATGAGGGAAGTGATGGTGATAGTAGCATGATGGAAGACTAGCCTTGGAGATTCCTACTCTCCCACGGTTTGCCTATATCTCTTTGTATTTTATTTCATTTTGATCATTGTTGGTTTAGTCCTAGCAACATCAAAGGACTCACACCTCGGTTCCTTTGAGGTGTTCTTTATTGTTCCCACTTTTGTAAAATCCAAAATGACAATTTAGTCTCATGCATAGCATAGCATGTGCATGAACTCCCCCATGCTTTGACATTAACAATAGTGTCTTACTTGGTTTGGGGAAGTTAATGCATACGCAACGGGAGGTAATTTAAATTATCCTCTCCGTCATAACAAAAACCATGCATCATGTAGTATAGTTTAGTGTAGAATTGCATTTAGTATAGAAAATCATGCATCATCTTTGCATAATTTCCATCATTTTGGCCATTGAGGACAATGCCCATATTAGTGTGGGGATGGGAATTCTAACACTTAACTTTTTATTCAAAAAACCATAAAAATTGAAAAAATTCAAAAATCATAAAAATTGAAAAATTGAAAAATCAAAAACAAGTTCATTTCCCTTGTATATATTGTCTTGTATATATTGTGTTTGTTCATCCTTGTTCACTTTGATTGACTACGCCACATCCGAGACATGAGGATATTGAAGACCGCATGGTATGATCTTTCCAATCTCCTTTTTCCTCTTTATGTTAATGACTATGTGGCTTTATTTTGATTGATGCGGTAAAAACAATGTGAATTTAGGATTGCATCTAGTTTATTTGGCATATTAGTTGGTAGAATCATATGCATTAGGATGTATAAATGCTAGTTGCATCATGGCATGTAGTTGCATGTTAGAAAATTTTGCGAAACCGTCTATTTGGGAAGCTTGACAAGTGTATATAGGCCCTAGTAGATGCTTTTTCTTCTTAAGACTTTGTTTGTTAGAATACTTGTAAAACACCCTAGGATGTGTCATGCTAGTATCCTTTGACCCATGGTTTAAGGCCGAGTCAAGAGTACCTTGTGGTGTGATAACTCCTTGGCTACCGTTTATTCCAAGGTGACCCTTGAAACCATGCATACTTCTATCATTCATCCATGTTCTACCACATTTTTGTCATCAAAGGGAATGGGCACAAAAAGAAATCAATTTGAGTTCAATGAAATGAAAAGTGAAAGAAAGTTTGCAAAATGCATCAAAAGAAAAGAGGAGCAAAAATAGACTCCTAAAAGCTTCAAATACAAGGCACCCTCGTTACTAATTGGGGTGACTTTGAAAATGTTCAAAAAGAAATGCAAAAAAATTGTCAAGTATTGAAATGCCAAAAATCAAGAGAAATGGCAAAGAAAGTGTTCTCAATTGTCAAATGCCAAATGAAATTGGGGGGAAAAAACAAAAATGAAAGCAAACTCCCAAAATGAAACTCAATTACTATCGATCCCTTTATCCATCATATCCATTTTTGTGCATGGTAGAGAGGGGACGACCCTTCTTCTTGTCTAGGCAAGAGGGGGAATTCCGCGATCCTCCAGTGTTTCTAACACCATAGGGAGTCTACTCTTGACAAAAGCATTTAACGATTGAGGACAAAGGTACCCTAGCTTGACACATTTTGGAGGTGATTTATTGGTATCCTTCTAGGCTTAGTAGTTTGAACAAATTGCATCTATGAAGGATTGTGTACCCTTGAATTGCTTCCCTTGTAGATAATTTCCGCCACTTAGATGAGGAAAGTGGCTATTCTTTTGTAGATGCATCCATTACTTGATTTTTGCGTGCTTAATGTTTGGATGTGTCGCCATTTTGGCAAGACCCACCTTGCCTTGCAAGAAGGCATCCTACCTCATGGTTGTCTTGTTGTGAGTTGAAGGGGCGGAGTGAGACCCGCTAATTGTCTCATATCGGTTATTATTATTAGGTTAGTTTAGTATTGGTCCTAGTCTTTGTCACCTCTTTACTCGGGACGAGCAAAGGTTCGGTTTGGGGATATTTGATGCGACCATAATTGGCGCATATTTAGCCCCCGAATTACCATTGTTTCTATGCTTTTTAGTGCCTATTTGGGTCATTTCTTATCTTTAGTTCTTTGTTTTGCATATTCTTTGAGATTTTGATCCCTTGGTAGGAAAGGAGTAAGAATCTTGCATTTTCATGGCAAAACAAGGCTAAATTGATCATATTCAATGACCAAGCATCAAGGAGAGACAAGACTAGAAGGCCTTTGTACATAGCATATTAGAAGAGCATTGTTGAGAAAAGGATCCTTGAGTCCCCAAGGAAATCCCCAAGGAATCCATGAAGAAAAGGGAAGAAAAAGAAGAAGAAAAGTTCTTTGAACTACAATCCGAACGGATTGTAGAGAATCCGTCCGTCCTCCCCAGCCCGAGCGTCCTCACTAGGAATCCGCTCGGATTCCCCCGTCGCCAGATCCGAGCGTCTTGTTCCTTGATCCGCTCGGATTGTCCATCCTGCATCCGGCCGTCCCGACTCCCGGCCGCTCGGATCACAAAGACAAAGACAGCTTTCGTTCTTCAAGCTACGAAATGGAGAAGCCCTTCTCTCGGACAATCCCGGAGGCTCCTTGCTCAACTTAAAAAGTGTAATTACTAGTTTAGCCCTTAGTTAACCCTAATGCATCCTCCCTAATTTTCACTATAAATACCCCATTAGTCTAATTAGAGGAGTATGTTCTTCTTATCAATAATTAGAGTAGTTAATATCAACCAAAATCTCTCTTCAATATTGTAATCAAATATTAATCAAGTTTTAATCCAAGTTCTAGTTCTTTAATCTCTCTCTTGTTCTTCATTTATTTTGGGTAATTAGAAGATTATTGGGTTTATTGGGAGATTGACAACCTTCCATCAATCATCAAGTTCTTCTATTATTCTTGCTTTATTATTGGAATCATTAGTAGGTATAATCTCTTAATCCCTTTTTAATTATTGCTAATCACTTTCATTTATTCATCATGTTTCATTATGTTAGTATGATTGACAACCTTTCTAGCATGATCAATATGATAATGAGTGAGTAGTCTCTTAGCTAGGGTTTAATGGGTGATTAGGGGAAACCAACATGGGGAATGATTCATGCTTAAATTAATATGCTTTCATATCTTATTTGCTTGCTTGTTTGGATCTTAATACATGCACATGTTATATTTGATGAAATGCTAAGCCTATGAATCCTTGCATTTACTATCATCTTCTATCCTTTCAACTTGACTTGTAAGACATAACCCAACTCGAGTCTTGTTAGACCATGCATGTGTTAAGTAGGGAAGATTAAGTCGACTTGTAGGTGTTGTACAATCCAAGAGATTCGGCTCCGGGACCCAAACTTTCCTAGGATTGTAAGATATAACCCAACTCAATCCATCACAACAATAATTGCTTGCTTATAATTTGAGAACATGTTTGTATGATCATATCCCATGATTCCCCTATGAACCCATGACACCCTAGTGCTTTTAATCAATTGTTTACACCCTTATTTCATTTACCTTGTTAGTTTATTTTCATTGCTATTATTAGTTTAGTGACCTTCTACATCAACCCAATTTGTGACACCCCTAGACACCACTAGTTACAATAGAATCTTCATTTCAATACCCGTCCCTTGGGATCCGACCTTTACTTGCCTCTTTACTAATTGTAGAGTTGTTTGTGAAGTATAAATTGTGTTTTGTATCGACCATTGACCAACGACCACATATGCTTAATTGTGAACACCAAATGGCTCCGATCAATGGTAAATAAAAGAAAAGGGTGTTAAAATACCCATTAAAATGTAATTAACCATAAAGTCATCGAGTCACGGAATAAACCGTCATGGTATAAGGAACCAAGGATGATTTTTGTAATGGCCAAAATATGTTTATCATAAAAATGAATTAAAATGGTAAATAAAGAAAAGGATTTATTTTAAATGTAATTAACCAATTAATATCACTGAGTCACGGATTTAACTGTCATGGTATATGGAACCAAGGGTGATTATGATTTATGGTTAAAAGGTTTGTTATAGAAATGGTTTGAAACATTCGAAATGGTAAAAACCGTAAAAGGAAAGAAGTAAAAATAAAAGAAAGTGTTGAAGGAAAGACGAACTCAAACACGTTTGAGTCTGACCTGGGCACCCCATTGAGGCGTGAGCCACCTTGCACAATAAGGGGTTACTCGTGCCAAAACTCAGTTTTGGCTCGTCTAACCTAAATTTGAATCGTGTTATGCATCGTTCGTGCTTATAAACTCATCAAAACAATAAAGACATGAAATAAATGAGATATTTACACCCTCAAACTTACGTGTATTGATGTTTGCGAAGTAGACGACTTTAGAGACGGTTTTCTCGTTGAGACTAATCGCGATCAAAGAAGTTTAAAAAGGTGCCTTAAAAAAGGATTTGGTTTTGAAAATATGTTTGAAAATATGTTAATTAAAACATGTTGATTGATGAATTGAGTTGGTCAAATTGGTCGGTCGAATGCACGGCGACGGTACCAAACAATATGTGTAAGGCTTGTGTTTACGATCGGTAGGTCGTAAACACGTGTCGATTTTGTGACTTAGGAAGTCGAGTATAGAAGTTTAAGGGAGAAGGAGGGGGCTGTAATACTCCGTATTTATAAGTCTTGGGGTACTCTATCGAGTAGCCCTTACTCTGTCGAGTAAGGGCAAGTTGCGAAATAAAATAGTTTCTGACCTGTTGGGTACTCGATCGAGTAGTTGGGGTACTCGATCGAGTAAGGGGGTACTCGATCGAGTACCTTGGGTACTCGATCGAGTGTCCGGTTTTACGGGGAGTTTTTCTCGGGTTTTGTTAATTATGCGATTAAGGTATTTAAACATAATCGTCATTGTTTTAAATCACTTTTTCAAAACCTAAAACCCTGTTTAAGAGAGAGAGCAGCCACTTCATCTTCCTAATCGCATTCTTAGCAATTCCCGGAGTTCAGACGGTCAGTTCGTGTCGTAGTTCGTATCGTTGAGTTCCTTGCGTCGAGGGTAAGCTTTTAATATAATTTTTATAATGTTTTGCTAAGTTCGATTAAACCCTAATTTAGGGATTGGGGGTTTTTGTGCGTAGTATGTGATGTATAGCCTATATGTGTTATATGATAGGAGGAGGATTCGTAGAAGAGGCGTTTTGATACAAAATTTGTAGATACCGTCTCGCTTGTTGTGCTTTCCGGTAGGATTTCCTACTCGTATTAGTCCCATAATGGGATATTGGTGATGTCTTTGTAGTTAGTTGTTTGATATGATGATTGTGTTGTGTTTGTGGTTGTGATTTCTTTGTTGATGGTTCTCGAGATGCGTTCTCGGGCCGAGTGGGGTCACTTGCGGGAGTGACTTCACGCCCTAGTTTCGCCCTTCGTGGAACCCGCCACGGAAGGGGATGTGCACATTAATGGGACAGGTTTATCGCTCGTACGATGAGCGGGGCTTAGGTGGGAACGGTGCGGTCCCCCATCTGGCGTGGTCGGGTCCGGTGGACGGTCGTATTGAGATGATAGGAGTTGGTGGTGTGTGTGTGTGTGTGTGACGGTTCATTTGTCTGTTTATCTTGTTATTGTTATCTATATTGATTGTGTGATTAAGATCGGCCCGGTGTTGTTTTGTAAACTGCGGTGATCCATTCGGGGATGGTGAGCGGATATTGAGCAGGTATTGAGATGAGTACTGGGATAGCTGGGATGCCACGACAGGATGATAGGAGTCTTCCATTTGTAGCCTTAGTTTATTTACGTTTCGATTAGAACAGTCATTTGAGAATATTGTATCGTACTTTGGTTTGGTTTTGAGGATTGTATTTATTCATTAAACCATTTATAATAAACGTTGTTTCTGTTTTGTCTATTTGATTATCATACCTCGGGCGACCGAGATGGTGATGTCTTCGTACCTGAGTGGTCCTGGTAAGGCACTTGAAGTATGGGGGTGTTACAAATGGTATCAGAGCGACGATCCTGAAACCTGTAACCAATGAACTTAATGAACCTAGGGAGTCAATTAAAATGAACCCAGGGTAAAAGTTGTAGGAGCTAGTGCAAAGGCTTGGGAGACGTCCTAAAGTCGCGGGGGTCGCCCTACAACTTTGAACCGGTCACAGGGGGGAAGTGTTTGTCGTATGTGTGTTTGGTTAACTTGTTTACAAATGTGATGGATGTGTTGATTGTTGGATGTTCGAATTGGAAGTTGAGGAGATGAAAGAAAAGTGATGTTATATATATAGAAATTGTTGATGAAATGATAGCATGTTGAATGTTTTACAACGTGGCAATTAATAGCATGATTGTTATGATATAATGTGATTTATAAAGTTAGCATGTTAGTATATGACGTAATATGCGGGTAGCTCTTACGTATTAGTGGTACTCGATCGAGTGGGGACCGACTCGATCGGGTGGGTTTTTGGCGAGTTTGAGTCCGTAATCGAGTTTTGGGGCACTCGATCGAGTAACTAGGGGTACTCGATCGAGTAGGGGTCACTCGATCGAGTAGCCTAGATACTCGATCGAGTAGGTAAGAGATCGGAAGGTCTGTTTGGTTCGGAGTTTGGGTACTCGATCGAGTACGTGGGGCACTCGATCGAGTAGCCCGTTACTCGATCGAGTGGGTTTGGGAACTCGATCGAGTAGGTTCTGGGGGTCGCGTCATCGTGTTTTGAAGTTTAGTACGTATGTTCATATCTACCCCTTTTCTTATATATGTATAGTTTCAAGATGCCGCCCAAGAGAAACGCTTTGTATGCGAGAGCCGAGCTTATGACCGTGGATGACATCGTTAAGATGTTAGAGCACCGGGACGCTCTTATCGAGACCTTGAAGAGAGTGAATGAGGACAAGGATAAGAGTAAGGAGAAGGAGGTTGATCATTCAAAAAGCAGCCTCTACATTGCGAAGTTTAACCCGAAGGAATACAAGGGGGTTGGGGAACCTAACCTTCTTGATAGTTGGCTGAGAGAGATGGAGAACATCTTAGACTTGGTTCATTGTCCCGATGAGATGAGAGTGGAACAGCTGCGTTCTATCCGAGGGAGGCGCGAGCAAGTGGTGGGATTCAGTGAAGGTGAGTGCTAAGGAGATATACACCAACCAAGGCTTACCTGCTATACCTTGGGAGGAGTTTCGTAGGGCTGTGAGGAAGGAGTTCGTGCCGGAGCATGTAAGGAGTAAGTTGAGGGAAGAGTTTGATAAGTTTAAGATGACCGCTGAGATGTCGGTAGCCGAGTACTACGCATACAGTTCAATGAGAAGTCCAGGTATCTTTGAGGATATGGGTTTGAGTGAGGAGAACCTGGCATTGAGGTTTGAAAGAGGGTTGACTACCACGATTATGGATAAGTTACCCGTGGGGATCCTTACCGATGTTAAGGAAGCTTATGAGAGGGCTGGAAGAGCCGAGAGGTTGGTGGAGATGGCTCGGGGGAGAGGTCGGGTGGTGAGAAGAGGAAGTCCGAGAGCGAGGGTGGTGGCCAATCGAATCACAAGAAAGGCAACCACAATCAGTCTAAGGGATTTTCTGCTGGGTCTGGGTTTAGTGTTGGGGCTTCCTTTGGGCGTGGCCGTGGGAGTGTGAGTAATAGTTGGGGAGTGACCTGCTTTGGTTGTGGTGGTGTAGGCCACAAGAGACATGAGTGCACGAGTGCACCGGATCTTTCGAGACTGCGCGAGCTTCGCGAGCAAAATGCCGGGCTGGATCATGGCCAAACCGGGAAGTCGAGTTACCAGAGTGGAGGCAACCGCAACGGCGGTAATTCTTATCAGAAGACACCGACGAACAACAACAACAATCAAGGGTCGGGTGCTAAGCCGACCGCATCAGCCAGTACTGTCCAGGGAGGTGGGCAGAAGACCAGTGGCAAGTTGTTCATGATGGAGAAGAAGGCAGCTGAGGAAGATGCGCACGTTATCACCGGTACATTCCTTGTTAATGGTATTCCTACATTTGTTTTGTTTGATTCGGGGGCTTCTCAGTCGTTTGTGTCTTCGAGTCATGTAAAACAGTTGTGTTTGAGAGTATATGAGTCTGTTAGTGAGCAAGTTTGCATACCTTCGGGTGAGTCTGTATCGTGTGGGAGGTTGTTTAGAGATGTATCTTTGATAGTTGGGCAAGTTGATTTCCCTGTAGACTTGCTAGAGTTTCCTTTTAATGGTTTTGAGATGATAGTTGGGATGGATTGGTTAGGAAAGTATAAAGCTAAGATAGACTGTCATCAAAAGAAAGTGTCCTTAAGAGGTCCAAAGGGTGTTAGTGTGTCTTACCGTGGGTTCCTAGTCAAACCCAAGGTTAAGTTGATTGCAGCTGTCACCTTGAAGTCTTATCTGAGGAAAGGATGTCCGTTGATCTTGTGTCATGTGAAAGATGACCGGATAGAGAGTCCGACAGTTGATGAGATACCAGTGGTGGGAGAGTTTGCAGATGTTTTTCCAGAGGAGATTCCGGGGTTGCCACCGAAGAGGGAGATAGATTTCACCGTAGAGTTGAAGCCAGGGACGGGGCCAATCTCTAAGGCACCGTACCGTATGGGTCCTAAGGAGATGGAGGAGCTTAGGAAGCAGTTGGATGATCTGATAGAGAAGGGATACATTAGACCAAGTGTATCGCCTTGGGGAGCACCAGTTCTTTTCGTGAAGAAGAAAGATGGGAGTTTGAGGCTATGCATAGATTACGGGAGCCGAACGTGTGACGATAAAGAACAAGTATCCTTTGCCAAGGATAGATGACCTGTTTGATCGGTGAGCGGTGCAAATGAGTCTTTTCTAAGATTGATCCGAGGTCGGGGTACCATCAGGTGAAGATTAGAGAGATGGATATACCAAAGACAGCTTTCACGTCAAGGTATGGCCATTATGAGTATGTGGTGATGCCGTTTGGGTTGTCTAATGCGCCGGCAGTGTTTATGGATTTGATGAATAGAATCTTCAGACAGTTCTTGGACCAGTTTGTGGTGGTGTTTATCGATGACATCTTAGTCTACTCTAAGACTAAGGAGGAGCATGAGGAGCATCTGAGGATCGTGTTGCGGACTACGAGGGATCATGAGTTGTATGCTAATTTGTCCAAGTGTGAGTTCTGGTTAGAGAAAGTTGCTTTTCTGGGGCATGTAATCTCTAAAGATGGGGTAGCTGTGGATCCGGCGAAGATTGAAGCAGTGACAAAGTGGGAAGCACCGAAGAATGTCGCTGAGGTTAGAAGTTTCTTGGGTTTAGCTGGATACTACAGATGGTTCGTGAAAGATTTCTCCAAGATAGCTAGACCGATTACAGCGTTGATGAGGAAAGAGAACAGGTTTCGTTGGGATGAGAGTTGTGAGACGGCGTTCCAAACATTAAAGGAGCGTTTGACCACAGCTCCTGTCCTCGCATTGCCTGAAGGGAGCGAGAACTTCGAGGTTTATACAGATGCCTCGAAGAATGGGTTGGGATGTGTGTTGATGCAGAATGGTAAAGTGATTGCCTATGCTTCTAGGCAATTGAAGCCTTATGAGGAGAACTACCCTACTCATGATCTGGAGTTGGGTGCAGTGGTGTTTGCTCTCAAGATTTGGAGGCATTACCTTTATGGAGCAATCTTTAAGGTATTTTCTGATCACAAGAGTCTTAAGTACATCTTCACGCAGAAGGAGTTGAACATGAGACAGAGGAGGTGGATGGAGTTGATTGGCGACTACGACATGGAAATCATCTACCATGAAGGGAAGGCCAACGTTGTAGCTGATGCTTTGAGTAGGAAGAGTGTACATTCCTTGTGTACAGCTCTATCTTTGATGAGGCTGAGAGATGAGGTAGCGAGCTTTGGGATACATATGATGCAGAAAGGAGATGCCATGGGCGATATGACAGTACAGCTTGAGTTTTATGATGATATTCGGGATAAACAGGCTTTGGATCCTAAGATAGTGGAGTGGAGAGCTGGAGTAGAGAAAGGGACAGTGTCCCGATTTTCTATTCATACAGATGGTAGTTTGAGGTTTGATGGTAGGTGGTGTGTTCCTAATGATGAGGAGTTGAAAAAGACGATCATGACAGAAGCGCATTGTACACCATACTCAGTTCATCCAGGTGGAGACAAGCTATACAAGGATTTGAAGAAAACGTTTTGGTGGCCTGGGATGAAGAAAGAGACAGCTGAGTTTGTGTCCCGTTGTTTGACATGCCAAAGAGTTAAAGGGGAACAGAGAAGACCACAAGGTAAGATTCAGTCTTTAGAGGTGCCTGAGTGGAAGTGGGAATCCATTTCCATGGATTTCATTGTGGGTTTGCCTAAGAGTCAACAAGGTAACAACATGATTTGGGTGATAGTGGATCGTCTGACTAAGTCAGCTCACTTTGTTCCAATGAAAGATACATGGACTAAGGCGCAACTGGCTATGGCCTATCGAAAGAACGTGCTTAAGTTACATGGAGTCCCTAAGGACATAGTGTCTGACAGAGATGCGAGGTTTATATCGAGGTTATGGAAAGAGTTGCAGGAATCGTTGGGAACAGCTTTGAAGATGAGTACAGCATTTCATCCGCGATGAGATGGGCGATCGAGAGAACAATCAAGACTCTTGAGGATATGTTGCGAGCTTGTGTAATGGACTTTGGTGGTAGCTGGGAGCAGAGGTTGGACCTGATAGAATTTTCTTACAACAACAGCTATCACACCAGTATTGGTATGGCACCGTTTGAGGCTTTGTATGGGAGGAGATGTAGGAGTCCAATCTGTTGGGACGATAGTGCTGAGGCAGTGGTTTTAGGACCAGAGATGGTGCATGAGATGGTGGAGCAGATTAAGATGATCAGGGAACGGATGAGAGCAGCCCAGGATCGACAAAAGAGTTATGCAGATCTACATCGTCGGGACATAGAGTTTCAAGTTGGGGACAAGGTTCTTCTGAAAGTGTCTCCGATGCGTGGAGTTATGAGATTTGGGAAGAAAGGCAAGTTAAGTCAGAAGTTTATAGGGCCTTATGAGATCTTAGAGCGAGTTGGGGAAGTTGCTTATCGTTTGGCTTTACCAGCTGCGTTGGAGAGAGTGCATAATGTGTTTCATGTATCGCAGCTGCGGAAGTATGTGAGTGACCCGTCACATGTGTTGGAGGCAGAGAGCTTAGAGCTAGATGAGTCTTTATCATATCTGGAGGTGCCTAAACAGATTCTAGACCGAAAGGTTAGGAAGACTAGGAGTGGTGAGACAGTTTTGCTTAAGATCCTTTGGTCTAACCACGAGACCGAGGAAGCTACATGGGAGGCAGAGGATATCATGAAAGAGCGTTACCCTTTCCTTTTTGATCAGGTATGTATGGTTACGGGGACGTAACCTTGTTTCTTTTAGGGGGGTAGGAGATGATCGCGAGCAGTTTTTAAGAGTTTTGTACACCTTTCATATGTAGTGTCGGTATGTTTGTCCGGATGAGTTGGGTTAGTATCATGTTTTATGTTATGTTAAAATTTTGTTTGGCTTTTGAGTCGGGAATGTTAGGGGAGTACCTTTGTTTGGTAGTGGTTTGAACTTCGGGGAAGAAGTTCCTTTTAAGGAGGGAAGACTGTAATACTCCGTATTTATAAGTCTTGGGGTACTCTATCGAGTAGCCCTTACTCTGTCGAGTAAGGGCAAGTTGCGAAATAAAATAGTTTCGACTGTTAGGTACTCGATCGAGTAGCCGGGGTACTCGATCGAGTAAGGGGTACTCGATCGAGTACCTTGGGTACTCGATCGAGTGTCCTTTTTACGGGAGTTTTTCTCGGGTTTTGTTAATTATGCGATTAAGGTATTTAAACATAATCGTCATTGTTTTAAATCACTTTTTCAAAACCTAAAACCCTGTTTAAGAGAGAGAGCAGCCACTTCATCTTCCTAATCGCATTCTTAGCAATTCCCGGAGTTCAGACGGTCAGTTCGTGTCGTAGTTCGTATCGTTGAGTTCCTTGAGTCGAGGGTAAGCTTTTAATATAATTTTTATAATGTTTTGCTAAGTTCGATTAAACCCTAATTTAGGGATTGGGGGTTTTTGTGCGTAGTATGTGATGTATAGCCTATATGTGTTATATGATAAGAGGAGGATTCGTAGAAGAGGCGTTTTGATACAGCTGTAGATACCGTCTGCTTGTTGTGCTTTCCAGGTAGGATTTCCTACTCAGTATTAGTCTCATAATGGGATATTGGTGATGTGCTGTAGTTAGTTGTTTGATATGATGATTGTGTTGTGTTTGTGGTTGTGATTGTTGTTGATGGTTCTCGAGATGCGTTCTCGGCTGAGTGGGGTCACTTGCGGGAGTGACTTCACGCCCTAGTTTCGCCCTTCGTGGAACCCGCCACGGAAGGGGATGTGCACATTAATGGGACAGGGTTATCGCTCGTACGATGAGCGGGGCTTAGGTGGGAACGGCTGCGGTCCCCCATGGCGAGGGCTGGGTCCGGTGGACAATCGTATTGAGATGATGGGAGTTGGTGGTGTGTGTGTGTGTGTGTGTTCATTGTCTGTTTATCTTGTTATTGTTATCTATATTGATTGTGTGATTAATCGACCCGGTGTTGTTTTGTAAACTGCGGTGATCCATTCGGGGATGGTGAGCAGATATTGAGCAGGTATTGAGATGAGTACTGGGATAGCTGGGATGCCACGACAGGATGGTAGGAGTCTTCCGCTGTAGCCTTAGTTTATTTACGTTTCAGTTAGAACAGTCATTTGAGAATATTTTATCGTACTTTGGTTTGGTTTTGAGGATTGTATTTATTCATTAAACCATTTATAATAAACGTTGTTTCTGTTTTGTCTATTTGATTATCATACCTCGGGCGACCGAGATGGTGATGTCTTCCTACCTGAGTGGTCCTGGTAAGGCACTTGGAGTATGGGGGTGTTACAGGGGCGGACGCTCGCGTGAAGTTTATGGTGTGTGATGGTGGGTATTTATAGAGAAATGTGGGATGGTAGGTCGGTTGTGTTTGCTTAGAGGCTAAGCAGACACCTGCTTTAGGCGCGAGCCACCCCGTGACTCAATGGGGTGTACTGTCCCTTTCGCAAATTTGGATTTTGCATTTGTTCTAACCAATGTTTTGTTGGTTGTGATTTGTGGTCTTTGAGGTTTGCTTAGCTGTGTAAGATTCCTCTTGGGTGATATTTGGGGTAGGTATTTTGTGTCTTTGACTCGGGTTTGACCCGTGTGAGTCGGGATTTGAATTTCGAGTCGGTTTTTGGCTCGGTGTCGGTTTAGACTCTAAATAGGGTCATTTTAATGGAAATGATATTATGAAGACATTCATGGCATTATTTTTGACATTCGAGATTTGGGTTGACTCAGGTTGACTCAGGTTGACTCGAGTTGCGGGTTTCCGAGTCGGTTTTGGGTCCGAAGACGGTTTTGACTCTAATTAGGGTCATTTTAATGGAAATGACATGATGAAAACATTCATGGCATTATTTTTGACATTCGAGATTTGGGTTGACTCAGGTTGACTCGAGTTGCGGGTTTCTGAGTCGGTTTTGGGTCCGAAGACAGTTTTGACTCTAAATAGGGTTATTTTAATGCAAATAAAGTTAGAAAACTTTTGAAATCATTTTTCATATCCGAGTAGTGCATTAAACCGTCTCATATATAGCCAATCCACGCACGCATATCAAATACACGTTATAGTCCGATCATCATCGGGTGGTTTTTGGAAGGTGCAGATACTGGGTATCTACAACGGGGTACCCCATGAAATCATCAGCGATCAAGGCTCTGTTGGAGCTGTGTCCTCCAGTTAGTGCGGATAACGTCATTGCACATACACTTGTACGGACAAGTGGGAGCTTGTTGGGGCTGGTGTCCTTTACAGTTAGTGCAAGGACTTATAAATCTCTAAAAGGATCAAAGGGCATACTTTCGGTATTAAAATCAGTTGGTCCACGTTTATCAATAACGGTTGGCTTGCTAGATAAGTTTGACGTTATTGTCATACAGATGGCGGTGATCAACTGGTCCCTAAAAGTCACACCTATAGGATATGTTTGAGAGATGTGACGGTATGAAAATACAGTCATGTTGATGCCTAATATGACTAACCAGTTAGTCGGAGTTATTGACTAGTAATTAGTCAAACGCGATGTTGAGATAATTATTTAATACGGATTAAATAATAATGGCTAAGACGAATTAACCAGTTAATTCGTAAATTGAATATAAACGATTTATATTTAATTGATGTATATTGAGTTAATTATACAATATTGTCTTTGTCGGACAAGTATTAATATATCGACTGAGTCATGTTACTAGTTGATATTTTAATAACCGATAACCGATGACGATTTATAATAAAACCGCGTCATATACATTTAGCGAATTGCATGTCGGACTACGAGTTAAAATGAAGAGGAAATGAAAGCCCATTTCCTCCTCTTGGACTCGGTTTGGCCGAACCAAAAAGAACAAAAGAGAGGCTCTCTCTCTTTTGTAACCTAAGCATCATCATTTGCATAGAAACTAGGGTTTTGGAATTTATTCCTCTGAAACCTAGATCTCACATCAGAAAACCTCACAATACTCTCTCAATATTGCAAGTCAATTAGAGAGTACTTTCTAGCACAAGGGGCATAGTCTCAGACGGTCTCGGGTGCAACGATTAGGAGGAAATCTCTGTTGATTTCTGTTCTTTACGCCGCACATCAAAGGACCCGAGGTTGATTCTTAATCTTTATCGTTTTTCATTGTTTTTCGTTAGTGACCATATTTCACATGTTAAATTTACGTTTTTCATTGTTTTTCTTAATCTTTATCGTTTTTCATTCTTAATCTCGATCGAGCAGATTTGCTGATAAAAGACCTCGATCGACCTCCAGTACTGTCGATCGAGTACTTTCTGATTAGCATACCTCTCGATCAACTAGCAGTTCAGTCGATCGAGCCCTTTTGTTCCTCGATCGAGCACTTTTGTCCCTGGATCGAGGGATTTTTATTCTGGCAGCTTTGAAAATTTATTCTTTTTGTTTTAAATTTTCTTTTGGCCTTAATATGTACTTTATACGGATATTGTACACTCGCTATGATTGTGAAACGGTTCACACACGTACCATTGAGTTATTTTAAAGCGTATTTAAAGTAACGGATTGTAATAGATTAAAATTAAATTGATAGAAGCGGTTTTATCACATAAATTTTAATCGTTAAAAGGTGGTTTGGATAAATTTAACATAATTACGGAATTACGTCACGAATAAATTTGTTTTAGTTGATGCATTTTTTTTATCGTTAATTTTGAATGTTTTTGAATGCTTTTATTACGTATTTATTTATTTTAAAAACGGTTGTAACTTAGTGTGGCTTTAGTAGAACGTGTTACCGTAATGATGGAACACGGTCTTGGTTGTATTTTGAGATCTCGTATCTCCGTTTTGGATTTTTCACTTGTAATTACAGTTTTTATTTAGAATGTAAATAGGTTTATATTTGTAAATTTTAAATTGTAATTTTTGAGAAGACCAAAGATGGAGAACCGGATGCTCACTCATTTGCAAGGTCAAAGATGGAACATCAAGACAAGCTTTTCGGGTCCAACGGTGGATTCCAAAGTTGTATTATGTTCTTTTTACTAGGATAGGCCACACTAGGAATTTTATTTACGTATTGCATTCTTTTATTTATTTTTCGTAACGATAATTTGCATCATATTCCGCCTAAAACCAAACCACCTAATTATTGCATGAAAACTGACACATATAGAGGTCACGAGTTAGTTTTCTTTGACATTCTCATGTCACACGATCTATGCTAAGCCATCACCTAAATTAATTCATTCACGTAGACGCTAGTTATTTGTTCACTTAAAATGAACTAAAATTAAGTTGATGGGATCTTCCTCGTATAAACCAAAATTGAGAATGGTCTTTCTAGGTCAAACTCCAATGAGTCCCTTCTTCGTCGGTAGGCATAATATGACCCCTTCTACGTTGGGTAAGTTGGAACCGATTGACCTATTTTATCTCAACACTATGGTCACTCGTACGATCCTGTGATTATGGTGGACTATAGATAGGATTTACGGAAATCTATCGACCAAGAGTTCTTACGGAAGAATTAGCTAAACAGTTGGCTTATCAATTTACGGAAATTGAGTCTTGGGATCACTTGTATCATTCTTGAGGAAGATCAATTATGCAAGTGCTTGAGTCTACACGTTAAAATACATTTTAAATAGACTTAAATCACCTCGATGAGTTGCTTATTTCGTTTTTGTTTTTCTTTCTTTTTGAGTGTAGAACACGATTTTTAAATCGCTATAACGAAATGGTGGTCCAACTAACGACCCAATGCCAAGTGCCACATTGGACCGTGAGTCCTGGCTTCGGATCTTCATGAATCGGATGAATCGAGTCTACTCGATCGAAGAATGATGGATCAAACTTCGCGGATCTGGGAGGCGGCATTACGGAATGCGCCGCTGGCGACGGAAAGCTCAAATATCTAATTGAGCCCATCCCGCCAAACCCGGATCCACGGCTAGAGCTAATGAGATCGCCAAGTTTAACGATTTATGTATGGAAGCGGGTGCGATTAAAAACGTACTCATTTTTGCAATGGAACCCAATTTGCAGAAACGCTTCATAGCCCATGGTGCAAACAAGATTTTCACCACGCTCACTAAGGAATTCTCGAAAGTACCGAGAATCGTGACCTATGAGCATACCACTCGCTTCTTTGATGCGAGACTCCAGAAGGGCCAACCAGTTAGCCCACACATTCTCAGCATGATTGAGAATGTCGAGAAGCTGGAGACGCTTGATTGTAAGATCAGCGAGAACATTGTTATTGACCGTATGCTTCATTCACTCCACGATGGTTTTGCGCTCTTTAGAGCGAATTACTATATGAATGATTTGAAGAAAAGTCCCCATGAACTGCACTCTTTTCTCGTACAGACCGAGAAGGACATGAAGTTCAGTGGGAGCATGAAACAGGATGTTCTCGTTGTGTCAAACAAGGGCAAGGGTAAGGGCAAAGCTAAAGCGGACCTAGCAGTAGGTAAGGCGAAGTTTAAGAAGTCAGGTTCAGGCAAGAGTGGGCCTGGTGAGTCGAGCACCTCATCAGGCACGACAAAGAGCAAGGATGGTAACATGGAGTGTCACCATTGCCACAAGATTGGGCATTGGAGGCGTACATGTCCCGTATACCATGAGGACATAAAGGCAGTCGCGTTAAACTTTGTTGGTATGTTTTCTTCCTCTTCTACTTTTATTCATATGATTGAGATTAACCACGCAAGTTACGGAACTTGGGTACTAGATACTTGTTGTGGTTCTCATCTGTGTAATCATGTGCGGGGGCTCGGAACATCGAACCCTCGTAAAGGGTGAGGTGGACTGCGTGTTGGGAATGGCGCACGAGTGGTCTGCCGTCTCAAGGGGAACATATGTGATCCAGCTTCCTAGCGGATTTGAGTTATCTTTATATAACTGCTATTATGTACCCAGTCTTTCGAAAAACATTATTTCAGTTTCTGCACTTGACAAACTTGGATTTTCATTTGTAATAGAGAATAATTCTTGCATTTTCTCATTACACGATATGATTTACGGCAAGGCAGTCTCCATGAATGGAATTTATGTTTTAGATCAGACCACCGAAATATTACACGTAATGAATAAAAAGTTAAAGGTTGGTGACAAAGATCAAACGTATCTATGTAACGCTGCCGTATGGGACACATTAATGAGAAACGCGTAAAACAGCTCATAAAAAATGGAGCTATCTCGGCCTTTGATTTTCAATCATTTGGCACGTGTGAATCATGTCTCATCGGTAAGATGACTCGTATTTACTTCAAAGGTGTTGGAATGCGCGCTGCTGACCTTTTAGGACTCATACATACGGATGTGTGTGGACCTATGTCAATCACCGCACGAGAAGGCTATAGGTATTTCATCACTTTCACGGACGATTTAAGTAGATATGGCTATGTCTACTTAATGAAGCACAAAAGTGAATCCTTTGAGAAATTCAAAGAATACCAGAACAGGGTACGAGAACCCTCTTTTGGGTAGAAAGATTAAAACACGTGCGTTCGGATCGTGGTGGCGAGTATCTTTCTCACGAGTTTGATCAACACCTTAAGGATTGTGGGATTGCCTTACGATTAACTCCACCGGAACACCTCAGTTGAATGGTGTGTCCGAACGGAGAAATCAAACTCTACTTGATATGGTTCGATCCATGATGAGTCACACGGTATTACCTGATTCATTATGGGGTTATGCTCTTTTGTCAGCTGCTCTAATACTTAACCGAAGTCCGTCTAAAGCTGTTGACAAGACTCCATATGAACTATGGAAGGGAACGGTCCCTAACTTGTCCTTTATACGGGTTTGGGGCTGCGAGGCTTATGTCAAGTGGAGACACGAGGATAAGCTCGGCCTGCGATCGGTCAAGACATACTTTATAGGTTATCCTAAAGGAACACTTGGTCATTACTTCTATTCGCCAACCGAACAACGCGTTTTTGTTGCGGCTAGTGCGACATTCTTAGAGAAGGAATTTCTCGAGAATGCAAAGAGTGATAGAACCTTCGAACTGTCGGAGATTCCAGAACCAAGTACCGAGCAACCATTGGAGGAACCAGTTCCTTCAATCCCGGCTGCGGTTAATATTCCTGAGGAACCTAGAAGGTCGGGAAGAGTCTCTATTCTATGGTCGAGGAACATGACATAGATGACATTCTACTTCTAACGAGTAGTGAACCCGCAACCTATAAAGGTGCCATGACTAGTTCTGACTCAAAGCTATGGCTTGAGGCCATGCAATCCGAGATGGACTCCATGTATGAGAACAACGTGTGGGATCTTGTTGACTTACCTGCTAAGGTTCGTCCCCTTCAATGCAAATGGCTTTACAAGATAAAGCATTCTGTGGAAGGTCAACAAGATATCTACAAAGCACGACTAGTTGCTAAAGGTTTCACCCAAGTGCCAGGTTTGCACTACGATGAGATTTTTGCACCCGTAGTCATGCTGCGTTCCATTCGGATTATCTTAGCGATTGCCGCTTTTCATGACTATGAAATTTGGCAAATGGACGTGAAAACCGCCTTCTTAAACGGCTTTTTGGAGGAAGAGTTGTACATGGTACAACCCGAAGGTTTCATCGATCCAGAACATCCTAAGAAAGTGTGCAAGCTTAAGCGTTCCATTTATGGACTTAAGCAAGCATCTCGGAGTTGGAATCGTCGCTTCGACCAAGTGATAAAAGAAAATGGATTCATTCGATCGGTCGAGGAACCATGTCTTTATATCAAGTCGAGTGGGAGCAAGATTGTTTTCCTAATATTGTATGTTGACGACATACTCCTGATTGGGAATGACATACCTCTCTTAACTTCGGTGAAAGTATGGTTGAAAAACCATTTCCAGATGAAAGATCTGGGTGAGGCACAAAGAATTTTGGGCATCCGTATCTATCGAGATAGATCACGTCGGATGTTATCTCTCAGTCAGGAGTCTTACATAGACAAAGTCCTAGAGAGATTCAGCATGACTAACTCCAAAAAGGGGTTTCTTCCTATGGCTCCAGGGGTGCATTTGAGCAAGTCTCAGGCACCAGAGACACCGGAAGAGAAAGAGCGCATGGCACGGATTCCTTATGCCTCGGCTATAGGATCAATCATGTATGCCATGATATGCACACGTCCGGACGTGGCATATGCATTGAGTATGACAAGTCGATTCCAACAGCATCCAGGTGAATCACATTGGTTGGCTGTCAAGAACATTCTTAAGTACCTACGGAGGACTAAAGATTGGGCATTGACTTATGGAGGCGAACAAAAGCTATGCGCAACCGGTTACGCAGATGCTAGCTTCCAAACGGATCGAGATGACTCGAAATCTCAGTCTGGATTCGTTTTTACTCTTAATGGCGCTGCGATCACTGGAAGAGTTCCAAACAAACTGTTACAAAGCAGATTCTACGACCGAGTCCGAGTACTATGCCGCGTATGAAGCTACAAAGGAAGCGATATGGATGCGTCAATTCTTACATGGACTATCTGTAGTGCCTAGTTCGAATGACCCGATCACCATCTATTGCGACAATAGTGGTGCCATCTTCCAAGCTAAGGAGCCAAAGTCTAGCAACAAGTCTAGACATGTACAACGGAAAGCTCATCTAATCCGAGATTACGTGGAGCAAAAAGGAAGTAGTGATAGAAAAGATTGCTACTGAGATGATAACATATGAGATCCTCTCACTAAACCATTACGACAAGATAAGCATGAAGGGCACGTTAATTCCATGAGAATTAAACGTGTTCCTAAGTTGTAGTACTCTTTTATGGATTAGATTCATTCCCTTATGTACTCTATACGACATCATCGTTTTGATATTTATATATTTTATTTTTCATGTGGAATTTGTACGACAATTTTGAACACCACAAAGTGAACTGAACAAACATTATATTTTTGGTCCTTAATTGCCCATATGAGCTGATAACTCTGGCAATTATTTTGTGACGTTGGTTGATGGTGGGTTCAACGAGCCATAAGTCAACCGGTTGACTGACCAATCACAGAGGCGATTTATACGGATATTTCGTAGGACACAATTGTGACATCGACGTGGAGTCCTAAATGTTTTATAACATTCGGTGCCAGGTCGTGGATAGGACCTCCATGGTGATCCTAAGAGTCGATTCTTTTGACTATCGACTGTCTCTTGAGACTAAGGCAGATTTTGGGTGACTTTGGTTTCTTTCTCACGGTCATCCGTAACAGGGGCCAAGTAGATTTTTTTCTGGGTCATTTCATGTTGTGCTTAGATCGGAAGGAGTCGAGTTGAAGGAAATATTCAGCCTTTATCGGGTACTCGATATTTCTCGGCGCCACTCGAGGAGTCAGAATCGAAATGCATGGCCATGCTCGAATACGGATTCGTTTTATCAGTTAAGTTACTCTCTAGTCGGGGAAACCACTCTTGATACAGATCGATTGTAAAATACGACCTTTGCGGATCCGGATCTGCAAATTGTTTTACATTGAGTGGGAGAAATTTTTAAATGAATATGAGAATCGGTTATCGCACATACACTTGTACGGACAAGTGGGAGTTTGTTGGAGCTGTGTCCTCCAGTTAGTGCGGATAACGTCATTGCACATACACTTGTACGGACAAGTGGGAGCTTGTTGGGGCTGGTGTCCTTTACAGTTAGTGCAAGGACTTATAAATCTCTAAAAGGATCAAAGGGCATACTTTCGGTATTAAAATCAGTTGGTCCACGTTTATCAATAACGGTTGGCTTGCTAGATAAGTTTGACGTTATTGTCATACAGATGGCGGTGATCAACTGGTCCCTAAAAGTCACACCTATAGGATACGTTTGAGAGATGTGACGGTATGAAAATACAGTCATGTTGATGCCTAATATGACTAACCAATTAGTCGGAGTTATTGACTAGTAATTAGTCAAACGCGATGTTGAGATAATTATTTAATACGGATTAAATAATAATGGCTAAGACGAATTAAGTTGTTAATTCGTAAATTGAATATAAACGATTTATATTTAATTGATGTATATTGAGTTAATTATACAATATTGTCTTTGTCGGACAAGTATTAATATATCGACTGAGTCATGTTACTAGTTGATATTTTAATAACCGATAACCGATGACGATTTATAATAAAACCGCGTCATATACATTTAGCGAATTGCATGTCGGACTACGAGTTAAAATGAAGAGGAAATGAAAGCCCATTTCCTCCTCTTGGACTCGGTTTGGCCGAACCAAAAAGAACAAAAGAGAGGCTCTCTCTCTTTTGTAACCTAAGCATCATCATTTGCATAGAAACTAGGGTTTTGGAATTTATTCCTCTGAAACCTAGATCTCACATCAGAAAACCTCACAATACTCTCTCAATATTGCAAGTCAATTAGAGAGTACTTTCTAGCACAAGGGGCATAGTCTCAGACGGTCTCGGGTGCAACGATTAGGAGGAAATCTCTGTTGATTTCTGTTCTTTACGCCGCACATCAAAGGACCCGAGGTTGATTCTTAATCTTTATCGTTTTTCATTGTTTTTCGTTTGTGACCATATTTCACATGTTAAATTTACGTTATAATCCTTAAATTTAAAGGGTCTTATACGGATATTACCCTACAGGCTCTCACTTCCGGGCGGAAACTCAAGCTTTGCTGGACAAATACAAGATCAAGCGACATCGATCATCCCCCTACCGCCCCCAAACCAACGGAGCGGTGGAGGCAGCGAACAAAACTCTTGTCACCATCATCAAGAAAATGCAAGACAACTACCGCGATTGGCCGAGCAAACTCCCATTCGCACTCTGGGGATACCGAACCTCCATTCGAACACCGACAGGCGCCACACCCTTCTACCTAGCATACGGTATGGAGGCGGTTCAACCAGTAGAGTTAGAGGTCCCATCTCTACGCATCCTACTGGAGAGTCAAGTCCCTGAGGCGGAATGGACCCGTCGAAGGTACGACCAACTCACTCTTCTAGATGAACGGCGACTCAACGCCTTGCACAACGTCCAGCTATACCAACGACGTATACAACGGGCATTCAACAAGAAGGTCAAACCCAGAAACATCCAGGAGGGCGACTTGGTCCTCAAGTCAGTTCGAGCACCATTACCCGTCGATCCGAGGGGAAAATTCAAACCCAACTGGGCCGGGCCATACCTGGTCAAGAAAATACTTTCGGGGGGCGCAGTGAGACTGAGTGACCTAGATGGGGAGGACTTTACAAACCCGACCAACCTAGACCAACTCAAGAAATACTACCCTTGAACCCTAGCAACCAACAACCTAGCCTAGTTTTACAACTAGCAACGACCTCAACCCTTTTCAAGTCAAGTTCCTCAACGTGTTTTGATTTGAAATTGCATGTTTTATCGAGTCTAAGCTACGGCACCTTGCCCGTTTCAAATGTCCTTTGATCCGTCAAAGGCAACGTCCATTTGCACTAAAACAACAAACCCCCTGAACTACGAGCATGGTTTGATTTCACCTCTTCAGGTGAATACGTAGGCAGTCCCTCTTATGCCTGAGGGATACAACCACAAAACCCAATCAAATTCACAAAACATTTCGAACTACGGTCATGGTTTGATTTCACCTCTCCCGGTGAATACGTAGGCAGTCCTTTCTTACACAAGAAGGATACAACCATTCCCACAATAAAAAAAAAACATACAAAAAACATCCCCATCAAAAAAGAGAAAGGGAAAATCATTCCCTTTTTCCACAAAAATACAAAATGAGCCTTTCTCCCTTTCCACAAAATACCACTTTCCCAAGTGCAATTGTTTAGGACGATTCAAATCGAATTGCCTTCACCAAATGGATGGAAGAAACAAGCGTTCACAATTTTCGACACGAGCAATCCTCTTATTTAATTAATAATGAGAGGGATTACAATTTCAACAATAAATAAATCTCGACGAGTCTACAACTTGTCAAAGCTAAGGTGTCAACTAACACACCTCACATAGAAAAACTAGCACAAAACACACAATAACTAGCTAGTACAACATAATAAAAACTCACAACAATAATACAACATAATAATAAAGTGGGTAATGGAGGTCTTCACTCTTCCATTCTACCCTTGCCTTTTCCCTCGGGGTACATCTTCCCCTTGTTCTTCTTGTTGGCCCGCCTAGCACGGATTTCCTCCTCGAAACGGATCCTAAACGGATCTAAGACGGCGACGGCCTCCGGTCTAGCACAAGACCCCATGCTCGACCCAAAAAGAGCCAATGCACGGCCCACCATATTCTTGGGGCCGAAACTCCTCCTCTTCGGTGGTCTCATCACATCAGGGGTAGCTCCATCAACATACTCCTCGAAGAAGGCACGGTTGGCCTTGCCAACCTCTCGATACTTCAAGTCGACAACCTCGTCCTTACGGAATTTGGACCTCTCTTCCAAGGATGAAGCACGTGACCACTTGACATAAGCGGGAGTCACCCATGTCGTGGCAACGGGGTTTGGCACCTCCCAAAGCGGCCGAGCGGCCCACCACCTTTCAAAGAATTCCACAAGCTCGGAGTTCCGGAAAACATTCTCTTGGACAAGAGTATCTTGAGCGGGCACTTTTTGTTGACGCCCCATTTGCCTCATGAGCCTTTCGGGATAAATGAAGGAAACAACCTTCAAACCCACCACCATCAAAGAACAAGGACTAGCACCCGAAGCGGGCAACCCCGTGAAGGACCTCAAGTGTCACCACGGCACCACCCAGCGGATATGAGGACCCCCCTCCTCCGCCAATATTGCGGCCTAATAGGCCTCGGTGGAAGCAAAACTATCCGGGTACAACTTCTTCCTCATAGTGAGGTGACGGAAGGAGTAAGAAGAAGGATTAACCGGAGGCTCTACATACCTTAACCTCTCCAATAACCACACTTGGAGGATCCTTGGGGATCCGAAAGAGGGAGCTTCTCCACATGAGCCTTCCTTGTCCAAAGCTTGGATAATCTCTCCAAGCACCAACCATGATGGATCTCTACCATGCTCCATTTGCTCAATCACATGGATAAGGGTCATGCTACCATGGCATCTCGACCCCTCCTTCTTCAAGACATCAACAAAGAGGTACACATGGACAAGGCAAAATACAAGAGCCCTTCTCCTAGCCACCTCCGAGACATTAACATCTAATCGGTTTGAAAAGATGTTGATAAGAGCCAACATATCTACACCATGTGGAGCAAGAAGAAAGTTGATTTCACTTGTTGATAAGCCAACATGGAACGAAATTTCTCCTTGTAGCACAACCGAGTCGAAGGAAGCACCGGAGCACAACCCGGCCACCCACCAATGGCTCCAACTTCTTCGGCAAGAGGACAAAGCTCGCCTTTCGGGAAAATGAAAACATGGTGTTTCGAATCCCAAAACCGAGAACATGCTTCAAGAAATGAAGCTTGCACCTTGACTTGACGAAGCACCAACAATTGACCAACTCCCATGCAAGCGAGTTGATACTTTTCGGGAGGCGACAAATCCCGGCACCATTGTCGCAATGCGTTCTCAAAAGCATCCATGAAATATTTTTGTGGAAGAAGAAGAGGTTTTGTAGAGATGTCTTTGTGTTTCGGATGATGAAACAATGAAGCGCAAACATCCCTATTTATACAAAATGATCAGCGCATTTTTCAGAAAAAGGGGAGAGCCGGCTTCCATCGCCAGGCTGCTCGGGCCTCTTTGAGGCTTCTCCACGATTCCCGTTGTTGACTTGTCTCTGTCAACATGTGTTTTCTCCTGACACCTCAAACCTCCCGCCAGGAACCTCGTGCCTCTTCGGGATAATCCGGAACATTTTGTGTTTCCTCACACTCACATTTCCTTGTTTTCGCGTTTTACGAAATCCGACACGGTTTCCATGGCGCAGCTTTAAACATACGGATTTTTCTTTCTTTTTTTAAAGGGGGAAGGGCTAGTCGCCCCGATCCGCGATGGATCGTTTCCATGTCAGTCGAAATTCCGAAAAAATTTCGCTTTTTCGCAATTTTCCATCAAAAATCAAAATCGAAAATTGATAACACGACATCAATTTTCCTCAAAAATTCAAGCACTCACAAATTCGAGTCTTGACCTCAAAAACCAAATATACTCGCAAAAATCCTTTCCTAAAATTCTTTCCCTGACGGTTTGAGTTTGAATTTTTCGAGTCAACTTCGATAATTTCGACGCAATTTAATTCACGACACGAGTTAATTGCTCAAATTTTCAAATCAATTCCTTTTGAATTCCGAACATGATGATTTGTCACAGAATTTTCAAAAGTCATTTCAAAATTTCAAATTTTAACTTCAAGTCATCTTGGTTAATTTTTGTTTTTCAATCAAATGCTTTTACGTGTTTGCGTTTATGCGTATATGCTATCTGTCGCCTGTTTTCTACACTAACGATGCAGGAACTGGTGCAAACATCAAAAGGAGAATCAACAGCCGACAGCGCTTCTCCGAAACACAACACAAAAAAAGCCAAAAATCACAAAATAAACCACAGTCCAAAAACACATATATACAATCCGCCTTACGCAAAATACATCAACAAACGTCTATCATACAGACACTGGCCTAAAACAAACGTCTATCATACAGACACTGGCCTAAAACAAACATCTATCATACAGACACTGGCCTAAAACAAACGACTATCATACGTATTACATCGGCCTAAGACAACGAACCGGGGGCTATCTCGCCACCTACCGAACTAAGCACTCTCTATCCTCTCAAATAGAAAAGAAAGGGAGCAACACAGGAGACAGAGGAGCAGAACGGAAGCAGAGGTGGTTACCATGACGGTAATACCTCATTCCTGCTCCACGACAAAAAGAAAAATGGTGCCTGGCAGATTTTGGACGACGTGATAACCGAGGCTCGTAGCTCAGCGCGCTACCCCGACGTTGGCCTCCAATCGTCAGAATTCGAGGATGAAAAGGGATCAGGACAACGGATGCTATCCCGATGTTGAACCCCACTCAGCTGAATTCAACAACGACCGAAAGCGGCAACGTGGGATAACACACTCGTACTGAACCCCACTCATCGGACGTCCGGACCTCCGCAGGCAACGACCAACGATCGATGCCCGATCATTAGCCGGGCAAAGTCCGCCAGACATAAACACAACCAAGCCTGTAACAAAAAACAGTCGTCACTCCCCCTCCTGGATCGACTTCCTCCTCCAGTGCCTCCATAACGGACCCCATAGGTCCCAAACGGTACTCTGCAATAAAAAACAGCAAAAAACATCAGCCGAAATTTCGGCATTACGACAGCATGAAATGGATAAATCCAAAAACAAACAACAACAACCTGCAAATACAAAACAAGGGCAATCCCGCCCAAAATCCAACCGAACAAAACCATTCACAAAAAAAAAACACAAAAACGACTCGCCCCTCTTTTCAAGCAAAAGACGAGTCAAAATCACAAAAACGGCATTTCAAGACCCATACAAGGTCCGCCTACAACCCAAAATACATTCCCGACACAATGGGGATTTTTCTACGGTTCAAAAAGGCAATTCATACGCTAATTTGGGCCCAAACCGGTCAAAATTTCAAAATGACCGCGAAAAGGCAAACGTGATTTTATCACGCCTCAAGGTGACCTAAATTACCAATAAGGTCCAATTCAAGGCAAACTGACTCAATTCAAGCCCAAACGGGCGCTTATTTGGTCAGACGTAAGACCGTCGCAAAAGGCAAAAATCCAATTTTGCCCACAAGCATCCAACGAAGGTCCTTAAATGGCAAATACGGGTTTTCCCAACTACAATGCAACCTAGTGGGACCCACTACCCAAGCAAGTAAACTTGGCATTGTGAAATGAGACGGTTTCTCGCCTCACTCACGTTTTTCGAGCATAGGGAGCGGGAACGGGGACCAAAATGCAAACTAAAAGCACCCCTATACTCCTAAACAGGTTTCTAACCTAATGCAAGCATCAATTTCACTCGAAATGGGCTCAATCAAAAACGCCCAATTCGATTTTTAGGGCAAAATTCGCCCTAATTCAATCAAGCTAAAGATCAACAAATTTGAATGGATTCAAGAAGAAATACTTACCTTGAGATGACATTGTTGATGAAGGCAAGAAGTCGAACAAGCTAGAAGGTCCAACAATGGCGGATTTGGCTTTGTTTTGTCGAAGAGAAGGAAGACGAGGTTATGAATGATATGCGGCCTGACCTCGCGTCTTTTCTGAAAAATAGGAAGCCCCTTTGGTTCGCCAGGTGGCTCGCGCCTAAAGCAGGCCTCCCCCTTGCTCTTTCAGTGGATTTTGGGCTTTAGCCCAATTTCCCGTGACAAACTTCAAACTTTCATTTGACGATATTAAAGGTCGTCATTTTTATCAAAAACAAATAGTGAAAATTCAAATTGACTATTTTCGAAAGCTTTAAACGACGGCACATGAACCGTCCCTCCAATCGAATAGTGAAAATGTAAATTCACTATTTTCGAGAATTTTCAAGCAAACGGCGATCAAAACCGCCAATTTCAAAAATAATGGTGAAATCAAAATTCACCACTTTCCTTCAAAATTTCAAAAATAATGGCGAAAATTCAAAAACCGCTATTTCTCCAAATTTTAAGCGACGGCAATTAAAACCGCCATTTTCAAGATAATAGTTGGAAATTGAATTCCACTATTTTCACCACACATGTCAACGGCGGCACATAAACCGTCACTTCAATCAATAGTGAAGATTCCAAATTCACTATTTCCATCAAATGTCAACGGCGGCACATAAACCGTCACTTCAATCAATAGTGAAGATTCCAAATTCACTATTTCCATCAAATGTCAACGACGGCACATAAACCGTCACTTCAATCAATAGTGAAGGTTCCAAATTCACTATTTCTTTCAAATGTCAACGGCGGCATATAAACCGTCATTTTAAACGCAATAGCAGATTTAAAATTTGCTATTTTCCTTCAAAATTCAAACAAACGGCGATCAAAACCGCCACTTCAAGTTCAAAGAAGAACGACGAATGGTGAAGATGCCAAATTCACTATTCTTTCAAGTACCAGCAGGGGGCTTCCTCGCGAAACCCGCTCATTCCAAAAACAGTGATAGTGAAAATCCATACTCACTATTCCCACAGCGGCATGTTCGCTACTTTCAAAACAAGCCCATTCGACGCGGCTACTCCCATGGTCCATTAACCGACCGTACCATTCGGCTGGCGAGCCTTTGTCCGCAACCTTTCAAGGACAGATCCCGAAGATGCCTCGGGTACATTTCCTTACCATGGTTGGCGAGCCTTTGTCCGCAACCTTTCAAGGACACATCCCGAAGATGCCTCGGTTACATTTCCTTGTCATGGCTGGCGAGCCGTTGTCCGCAAACGTGCAAGGACATATCCGAAGATGGCTCAGGTATGACTCCTTCTTATGGCTGGCGAGCCTTTGTACGTAGTCTAACGGACTCTAAACGACCCACACGGATAGTCGACAGACTCTAAACTGTTCCCGACGACAGGTCCTTGACTCGTACCCTCGAGTCACCTTGGCATCGCCCTTCCCGACGGCAGGTCCTTGGCCCGAATCCTTTCGAGCCACCTCGACGTCGCTTGGGTCTCCAGGTTGTAATCTTCGATTGACCTGGCTCTACTTTGACTTTCGCCCTGTCCAAGCCTCAGTTAAAGTGGGGGCTCTGTAGATACCCAGTATCTACTGAGACTCCAACAAACACCCGATGATTATCGGACTACAACATGCTTTGGAATCGCGGCGTTTGATCGACAGTTTGTGTACAACTTTACGTCGGAAAACTTAAAACAATTTCGAAAATAAAACATTTCAAAACATTTCAAAAATACCTGGAGTGTTTAATGCACGACGACGGGGTCGCAAAGACACTAACTAGAGTCAAAACCGGCACCGGACCAAAAACCGACTCAAAAATTCAAATCCCGACTCCAACAACGAGTCAAACCGAGTCAATCACCAAAAACAAACATTTCAAACCTTCTACCTTAAGTTTTCCCGGATTCATGAATGGTCAAGTACCAAACATGTGACTACAAAACCTAGGATAGAACAAATCATGATTGCGTTTGTTGTGAAAGTGACAACACAGCTCGAAGACCCGCGACGTGGCTCGCGCCTCTTTGAGCAGCCCAGGTGGCCACGTCGCTCAAAACTCACACAACCACTCATTCTCCTATAAATACCCCTCAAATGCCACCCATTTGAGACTTAAGCGAGTGTCCGCCCTCTCTTTTCTCCCTTAAAATTCTCGACTCGACTTCTAAAGTCACAATCCGACGCGTATTTACGACCTACCGATCGTAAACACGAGCCTTACACATTGTTTGGTACCGTCATCGTGCATTAAATCACTTGACCGACCACTTAGACCACTACACCATCACTAAACTTTTAAAACACTCTTTTACTTACCAAAACGGTTTTAAACCGAGTTTTTTCCGATCAAACGAGTTGTTACACTTACGTCGGTCACTCGCCATAACCAAACATGTAAGTATGAGGGTGTAAAAATCCTCTTTTAATATGTTTTCATTTGTTTCATAACTCTAACATGCTAAAACATGCATAACATGAACCAAAATATGGAATAAACGAGCCAAAACTGATTTTTGGTCTAAGGCAGAAGCCCATTAGGTCGCCAACTAGCTCGCGCCTAAATGGGGTATTCAGACCAGCAATCAACCGTGTTTGTTCTCGTCATTTCCCTTAATCCATTTTTCATATTTGTAATCAGTTTTCACCATTTCAAGTATTTTCGAACCTTTGTTGTTTTATTTCACATGTTTTAACCATAAAGCATTTTTCACCCTTGGTTCTTCATACCATGACGGTTAAATCCGTGTTTCGGTGATAATATTTGGTTAATGACATTTAGAAGGTATTTTAAAGCCTTTTATTTCATGTCTTCACATTTTCAAACAAACATATTAGTCACCAACACAAAGTCATCCTTCGTTCTACATACCATGCCGGATTTTAACCCGGGTACGATGATGAGTACCGACTAATAACATTCAAATGGACTTAAAACAATTAGTCCATAATCATTTTCAAAAATATTCATGTCAAGTTTGTCAAATCGAACCCGACACCGAATATTATCAAAACAATGATGATTATTCGAGTCTAGTTCTTCAAATCAACAAATGCGGTCTAAACGACCCCTTCAAATCAAACCGGGTTCAAATACCCATTTTTAACACGTTTTATAACGTTTTCTAAAAGGTCAGAACACGACACATAAACCGTGGGCTAACCCGCGCCTAAACAGGCTCTCCATTTCTCATTTTCAAAACCAGAGGGAGGCCCCTTACACCGCCGGCTGGCTCGCGCCTCATGTAGCAAATCAGTGTGGGCACTGTTCCTTCTAGCATTAGTCTAGGACGATCCCAACTCCGGCTAACCCGGATACAGGACGGATCAGATGACTATTCAAACCATATTTGCAAAATGCCTTACTAAGACAAATGGATCATGTTATGCACCCTAAACCTAATACGGTAAATGGATGTTTAATTTCCGTCTTGCATGCAAATCAACCATTAATCCAACTCGACATCTTATACTTGATACTTGGATTAAATCAACCGACTTAGAAAGCTCTCACATGTTAGGTTTAAATCATTGGATGCGCATTCATGCATTTAAACCGTTCTATAAACTTTTGCATTCAACCAACCAAGATCGATCAGTAGAGGCCGCTAAACGCGGGCGGGATTGGGTGTCTGATTAAAGGGCTTCCCAATACGTACTTTCACCTCTTACTCAGAAACTTTGGATAGTGGACGACCTTATCCAGGGCGTACGAGAGTCATTCTAGAGATAGGATGCTAAAGAGGGACGATTTCCTTATCTTTAGTACCTATGTCAAACGCTGCTTTGTGCTTCGATTTGACCGAGGTATAAAGTGGAATTCGAATGGGTTCCAGGCATCCCACAAATGCTTGGTGGCGACTCCGAACATCTCTAATCGTTTCGAGACCCTTACCGAGACGAAACCGACCGATCTAAAACGATTCGGTCGAAAGCATTTTTACGTCGCCGAGCGTGGCTTTCAAAAGACCGCTGCATGTCCACAGATTGGCTTGGCGTGCAGGTGGCCCGTGACTACGGACCGGTAGGTGGCCTAAATCCACAGACCGAGACGTGGCCCATGTCCACAGTCCCGTACATGAAGACGCTCGGATTTCTGCATTTTCCTCGAATTATCCGCCCAGGCCCGACCCGAAGCCGCTCGTCCTACCCCTCTTTTCTATAAAAATACCCACACCATCACTCATTTCCTCATCTTATCTCAACAAAATCTACTCATCTTCATCTTCAAACACTCCCTTCTCAACAAAAACCAACCAACCCTAACTTTCCCAAATCAAAAATGATGAACCTCAAGGGAAAAGCCAAGAAACTTGTTGAAGCCGCTACCAAAAAACGCAAGGGCTCATCTTCTTCATCCCCTCAACAAATGATGGTACCAAGAAACTTTCATCCTGTGATAAGAGGAGGGGTAGAGCAACTTGAGTACTTTCCGGAGGTACTCTTCACATCCGATGAACACCGCTATAAGTTCGTCAAGTTGCTAGGTAAGCATTACGAACCGACTCAGTTTATTGATACTAGGGTGTTAGAAATCCTAGGTATAAGGTACCAGACCGAAATGTTCTTTGACGGTTTGGGGATTGGGAAATTATTCCATGCCCATGAAGAGACGTACCTTAGCCTTACCTTGGAATTTTTGAGTAGCCTTCGTATTGTTTCGAACACAAGGGTCAATATTGGTATGGAGTTCCGGTTGTGCAACCTTGACCATAGCCTATCACTTGACCAATTTGCTCAAATTTTTTGTCTTGTTGTCCCAACAAACCCTCCGATTTTGATGTGGACCTAGTATGGAAGGCTATTTCCGGGAGGGATTTCATTCACCAAAAACAATGCTACACCTTTGTTATTCAACACCCGGTGATTCGGATCACCGAACGTTTCGTGGCCGGCACAATTAATGGGAGATATGAGCAAGATAGGTGCACTCTCCTTGATTTGATATTCTTTGAGTCCTATCTAAATGTCCGGGGGACAAGGAGGTACAACTTCAATACCCCCCTTGATATGCTTACGAGATTCTATGATTTCTCTCAAGGGAACTCCCAACTTAAGACCTTCGTGATGGGAGGTCTAATTACTATCTTGGCAAACTACCTTTGTCCCGGGTTCAACACCCATGGGACTTATACACCTCTTGAGGGTAGTACTTTAATTGATGAGGACGTCGTCTTCAACCACCACCGGTGGTGTGCCTACACTCAAAATGGGAGTGTATAATGGTTCACAAAAGGGTGTTCCTCTATTGTTCTTTCGGGGTGGAATATACTCGGTACCGACCCAAGGTTGAGCCCATATTCACCTAGGCCGAGCTACCTTCTCGATATCCAAATCCTCGCCAACCCCCCTCAAAGAGAAGAGGTACCCCGCCAACCTCCACAACCTCGTGGGATACCAGCAAGGCCCAGTCCCCCACCATCCTATGTGCCTGTCCCACCATACCCTACTCCTCACACGCCATTCACACCACAAATCCCCGATGCTCCGGATGTGCATAACTTGATGAAACTTATGAAGAAGGTTGATCTCGGAGTACACGATGGGCGGGTCGATAACTACTTGGCCCTTTATCCTCAGTACTACCAAATGGCACAACAAGGGTATATCGACCCTAATGGCCCTCGACCATCTTGGGCTCAACCACATCTTTTGTTCCCTAATCAAGGGAACCAAGCCAGGAATTTTGATGGTCAAGGTTGAGGATACTCTGGTCAAGGAGGAGGGTATGACCAAGGGGGAAGTTCAAGTAGGTATGGCTACCACCAAGATGATGATGATGAGTGAGAGATGCCTACCTCACCACCTCCATTTGTATGATACTTTTCTCTCCCTCTTTCTTTTGTATAGTGCATTGCATTTAGTTTAGCCTTCACTTGCATTTGTATTATATTTCATATTGCATTCACATTAGTTAGTTCATATAGTATAGTTGCATTGTAATATATCTCACATGATTCACGTAGATAGTTGCATATAGACTTGAATTCATGCATAGTCACTAATGACCAATCCTATTCATTTCTACACTAGAGATAGTGTTTAAATCGGTTTGGGGAGGTTCGATCATAAGTGACTTAAGCACTAAGCATGCATAATTTAGTGTAGTTTAGATTGCATTCATCTGTTATATATGTCATATAGAATTGCATTTAGTTAGAGCATGCATTCATTCATATCATATCATTGCATTAGTACTTTAATTTCCATAAAACTTGAAAAATCCAAAAAAATGTATTTCTTTTTCATTCCTACTCCTACATGTACATTGAGGACAATGTCCAAAATAAAGTGGGGGATGGGAATTTATATTCCAAAAATGCATAAAAATTGAAAAAAATTCGAAAAATCACAAAAATATGTCTTTTAATTTCATAAAAACAAAATCCAAAAAATTGAAAAATTGAAAAACCCAAAAACATGTTCATTTCCTTTGTAGTGTAGACTTGTATATATTGTGTTTGTTTATCCTTGTTCACATTAATTGACTACGCCACATCCGAGACATGAGGATATTGAAGACCGCATGGTATGATCTTTCCAATCTCCTTTTTCCTCTTTATGTTAATGACTATGTGGCTTTATTTTGATTGATGCGGTATAAACAATGTGATTATAGGATTGCATTTATAATATTTGGCATACTAGTTGGTAGAAGCATATGCATTAGGATGTATATATGTTAGTTGCATCATGGCATGTAGTTTGCATGTTAGAAAATTTTTGTGAAACCGTCTATTTGGGAAGCTTGACAAGTGCATATAGGCCCTAGTAGATGCTTTTTCTTCTTAAGACTTTGCTTGTTAGAATACTTGTAAAACACCCTAGGATGTGTCATACTAGTATCCTTTGACCCATGGATTAAGGCCTAGTCAAGAGTACCTTGTGGTGTGATAACTCCTTGGCTACCGTTTATTACAAGGTGACCCTTGAAACCATGCAACCATCATTCATCCATATTCTACCATATTTTGTCATCAAAGGGAATGGGCACAAAAAATTTTCAAAAATTTGAGTTCAAGAAATGAAAGAAAAGAAAAAGTTTGCAATTGCATCAAAAGAAAAGAGGAGCAAAAATAGACTCCTAATGCTTCAAATATAAGGCACCCTCGTTACTAATTGGGGTGACTTTGAAAATGTTCAAAAGAAAATGCAAAAGTTGAAAAGTTGTCAAGTATTGAAAAGCCAAACATCAAAAGAAATGGCAAAAAGAAAGTGTTTTCAAATGTCAAATGCCACAAGAAATTGGGGGGAAAAAACAACAACAAAAGCAAACTCCCACATGAAACTCAAATCCTATTGATCCCTTTATCCATCGTATCCATTTTTGTACATGGTAGAGAGGGGACGACCCTTCTTCTTGTCTAGGCAAGAGAGGGAATTCCGCGATCCTCCAGTGTTTCTAACACCATAGGGAGTCTATTCTTGATAAAAGCATTTAACGATTGAGGACAAAGGTACCCTAGCTTGACACAACTTGGCGGTGATTTATTGGTATCCTTCTAGGCTTAGTAGTTTGAAGAAATTGCATCTATGAAGGAGTGTGTACCCTTGAATTGCTTCCCCATTAGATAATTTCCGCCACTTAGATGAGGAAAGTGGTTATTCTTTTGTAGATGCATCCATTACTTGTTTTTGTGTGCTTTAATGCTTGTATGTGTCGCCATTTTGGCAAGACCCACCTTGCCTTGCAAGAAGGCATCCTACCTCATGGTTGTCTTGTTGTGAGTTGAAGGGGCGGAGTGAGACCCGCTAATTGTCTCACATCGGCTATATTAGTAGGATAGTTTAAATAAAGGTCTAGTTTTTGTCACCTCTTTACTCGGGACGAGTAAAGGTTCGGTTTGAGGATATTTGATGTGACTCATATTTGCACACATTTAGCCCCCTACTTGAACCTATTTTGCATATTATTATAGCGTCTCATAGCTATTTTACCCGTCAAATGCTTCTTATTTTGCTTTCCTACCGCTTTGTGTTTGATTTGTAGGAAAGGAGACAATTAGGCGGAAAATTCCCGTCTCTTGAGCTTATTTGGAAGGACATTGACGATCTTGGTTGAACGGGTATTGAAGGAAGGACAAGAACTAAAGAGCAACATTGCAAGAAGTTTGCGAAGGGAAGGATTCTGAAGAGGGATCCGAGCGTCCAAAGAGCTAAGCCGCTCGTCCAAGGAGCCCGCAATCCGAGCGTCCCGACTCATCAGCCGCCCGTCCCTCCATGCAACAATCCGAGCGTCCTACCTCTTGGACGAGCGGACCACGGCGTCTTTAGCAAAGATGCCCATCTCTCCGAAATACTTGCGATTCCCTGCTTAGAACTTAGAATTGTTAATTACTAGTTTAGCCTTAGTTAACCTAATGAAGCACTACTATAAATACCCCATTTTGATGATAATCAAAGGGGGCTTCCATATTAGAAAATCCTCTTAGAATAGATTAGGATTAGATTAGATTAGATTACTCTTTAATCTTTCCACAAATTTCACATTAATCTCTCCTTAATTATTGTTCAAGTTTGTTACTTTTTGGTGATTGAAGATTATTGGGTTATTATTGGAGGATTGACAACCCTTCATCAATCAATCAAGTTCTCTTCTTTTATTCTTTGCTTATTATTTGGATCATCTCAAGTTTGGTATAATTCCTTTACTCTTTACCCTTTATTGTTTATTTCTTTAAGCTCTTATCATGTTTATACTTGTTGTAATGATTTACACCATTAATGACATGTTTTCCATGATAATGAGTGAGTAGTTTCCTTTAGCTAGGGTTAATGGGTAATTAAGGGAAACCAACATGTGGAATAATCATGCTTAATTAATCTAATATGTTTCCATAATTAAATTGCTTGCTTGTTGTGATGTCAACCTATGCACATGTTATGTTTGATGAAATGCCAAACCTATGAATCCTTGCATTTTTAACCATCTCTTATCTACTCAACTTGACTTGTAAGATATAAACCAACTCGAGTCTTGTTAGACCATGCATAGAAGTGATTAGGAGGAAAGTAAGTCGACTTGTAGGTGTTGTACAATCTAATCGATTTGGCTCTGGGACCCAACTCTTCCTAAGAACCGCAAGACATAAACCAACTCGGTTCCTTTACAACATTAATTGCTTGCAACTTTGAGAACATGTTTGTATGGTCCACTCCCATGAATCCCTTGTGAACCCATGACATCTTAGCACTCTTTAATACTTGTTTACGCTTCTATTTACTTTATTGCTTGCATTAGTTTAGACACAACTACAAACCTAAGCAAATTGTGACACTAGCATAAATTGAGATAGATAGACTTAGAACCCAAAGCACACCGTCCCATGGATCGACCTCGACTTACCACTAACTAGTTGTTTGTTGAGTATTATAAATGTGTTTGATTGGGAGACCCGACGACATCCACCCATCATTTATTTGAACACCTAATCCCGCCCACCTCGATAACGGCCTCTACTAATGATCAGGGAAGTTATTTATACTCGATATGTTGTCAGTTGTATGCATGCAATGCAACATCCATGGATTAATCCTTGCATGTGAAATTATACTAAGTCGTTGAACAAATAATTTAGCAATTAATGGTCGAAGTGAGAATTTAGATTAATTACATGTGAATATACCAGAGAAATAAATCATACAAGATAATATGAAATATTACAAATTACAAAGAAATAAATTACAAGTGATAAACGACCTTTGTCATAAACATGTCAAAAGATTTTAGGAAAGAAACAAAAGAGATAAATGAAAATAAAAGAAATAAGGAATTTAAAAGAAATAGGAAATAAAATAAATTATAAAAATAAAAATAAAGAAATAAAAATAAAATAGAAAATATGGAAAATATGAATTATATGGAAAATATGAATTATGGAAAATATGTCGAATTATGGTGATAATAAGAATAATAGTTGATTAAAATCCTAATTAGAAAAGCTACGTCAAAACTAGAAGAGTTCGAGAGCGGGAAGCCATCTCGATCAGTAGCAGATAAATGCGTCCTTTGAAAGAGGCGCATCAGTTTATGCGATTGTTCTCGAGTTGGATTCTGACTGTAAAAGTCAGACCCGCGGGTTAGCTATCGTTCGTTGGTTAATTTACATTGATTATTGATATACGACTCAAGTGGAAGTGATTTAGCATGTTTATGTACAAAAGACAAATTCTAAAGAATCAATATGGAAGAATCGAACCTATAGAACCCGGGTTTGAATTAGAAGATGAAAACCCGCAAATATTGAATTATAAGGGATTTAAGCCGAAAAAAGGTTTAAAAGATTTATAAAAACTAATTTGAAAATCATTAGACGAAATAAGAAGAAAAAAACGAAGAAAGAAAATAAAAGGCGAAAGAAGCAAAAACCCGAGGAAGAAGAAGAAGAGCATCAGCAGACAGGCAACCTCTGGAAGAGATGCAGCAGATGCTGCGACTATTCCATTAGGCGCACCTGTTGGAGCGTTTCTTCTAGGTCGTCTTTAGCCGCTGTTTTGAAAAATAGGTTTGAAAAGATAATTTTTAAAAAAAGTGGTTTTAAGCATGCTTATGACATAAATTCTAAAAAAAAATTATACAAAAATAAAACAAGATAAAATTGGGATTTACACCCTCAAACTTACATGTTAGCGTCGCGAGATTTAACTAAAATCGGTTTTTTTAGTGGTAACTCGACTCGATCTATGCAAGTATGAAAGTGCCCTTGAAAAAGGATTTTAAAAGATTAACTTATTGATTTTAATGATTGTGTAGTGGTCAAATTGTTAAGTCTATGCAAACGTGACTGGTACTCACAATGATCTGGGATTACGTGGTCGCGTAGAGCAAGCACGTAGGCGTCGAAAAGCAAGAGCGCAGTCTTAGAATGCAACGAGAGAAGAGAAGGGGCGGACACTCGCGTGAAAAATATGTGAGGCGAAGGCCTCTATTTATACTAATAACGAGGTAGGGTTTAGGAAAGGGATATGGAAGGAAAGATCCGGAACAACCAACTTAGGTCGAAACTCGGAAACTTGGACAAAAAGAAAGCCTTTTTTCCAACCAAGTCATCCACGTCAACTACATACTCTTAACATGAAATTCATTAAACATAATCTTAACATGAAATTCATATTCTTATGCAAACACTTACTTCACCTTTTTCCAACCAAGTCATCCACTTAAACTACATACTTCATCCAACATATCCATCATGAAACAACAATAAACAAGTAGCAACCCCATGACACTCCATAGTTACCGGTTCAAAGTTGCAAGGGCAAGTTCGCGACGTTAAGACGTCTCCCAAACCTTTGCATTAGCTCCTAACAACTCCTACCCGGGTTCATTTTAACTTGACTCTCTACTTCCATTAGGTTCATTGGTTACATGTTCCAAAATCGTCGGCTCTCATACCACTTTGTAACACCCTCATACACCAAGGTGTCTTACCAAGACCACCCTAGCACATGGATATGCAACCATCTCGGTTTCCCGAGGTACAGTAATCAAAGGAGACAATAAAGAAACATACTTTAAGTTTAAAAGTTAAATGTGCGTACAACTTAAACCAAAACTGGAAATATAAAATACAATCGTCTCAAACTGGAATCCAAAACTGAAATAAAATTGTCATAACTATCAGCGGAAGACTAAAAGACTCGGACTAGTGATGACTCAATCCCCAGCTACATCCTGCGCATACTCCATAGAAATACCTGCTAATCAACTGCTCACCATCCCCGAATGGATCACCACAGTTTTCAAAACATTTAAACGGGGTCAGTTACTAAATAATCAAGATAAGCAAACAACAACATCCACTTATATAAATACGTTCCTCTAACTCCAGTTCATCACCAATCACCTCACTACGTACTAAAGTGTATAGCCCTGCTAGAATACCCATCGCAACAGAGATTCCACTCCGCCAGTGGGGACTGTAGAGCGAATAACCCATGTCCATTAATGTGCATATCCCTTTGTGACGGGAACCACAAGGGACGAATCAAGGGTGTGAAGTCATTCCCGAAAATGACTTCACTCAGCCGAGGGCGCACCTCGCGAACCACATACAATTACAACCAAAACCACAATCCTAATATAGACATGCCAAATCCAAAGTAACAATAATAGTAATCATGCCAGTAAAACAATCACACCATCTTATACTTAATTACACAGTCAACTGAGTAGGAAAATCCTACCTGAGACGGAATCACCAACAACAATAGCAGCACATCAAAAAGCTTCCTCTACGAAATCAGCTCCTATAACAATAATTATATAATTATAATCTACTACAACAATTACTCCCAAAAACCCCCAAATCATGCAATTAGGGTTTAACCAAAATTAACAAACTGAAATAAAAACAACATAGAAATCTTACCAAAACGATGACGATCACAAGGGTATAATGATCTCAGAAATCCGATAACCCTAGCCTTGATTTGATTTGATAGAAAAAGGAGGAGAGAATTGAACGTCGTTTTGTTTTCTTGTGAAAAGTTTAGAAAAGTAAAAGTAAAAGTGACAAAGACTGTCGATAGAAACTTTAAATATCTCTCCACGTTTACTATCAAACCGGCCAAAAAGTCCGTAAAACCCGACTTACTCGATCGAGTACCTCCTATTCGATCGAGTTGCACCTACTCGATCGAGTACATTCAAAGAAGAATGTACTCCAGAATCCGTCAATGACTTACTCGACAGAGTAAGTCTTACTCATTAGAGTACCCAACAACTCAAATATCTGAGATATTACATAAAATAACAAGGCAAAGAGTCAAAAGAAGGGCTGTCTGTTTTTTAGGGTTAAGCAAGGGCCGAGTCATGTTTAGAAATTAGGAGAGCCATCGGAATCCGAGTCAGTAGAAGGGCTGGCCGTGGGATTACCATCGAGATTGTTCAAGCGATTAATGATATATTTGAAGTG